>NC_142026.1:109808396-110108396 GCF_982192425.1 Myodes glareolus
ACCCCTGAGACTGTGTTATTTACTGGAAAAATCTGTTTTCTAGTTGTGGTGTGGGTCAACCCTAGCACATACCTTTAATCAAAGAACTTTTATTGTAAACAGTATTAAATAAAATCAACCATAGGTCAAGAGGCAGCCTAAACAATCAGTAGACAGTAAGTGAATGTAAGATTAAGAAGAAAAAAAAAAAACACAAAGAGTAAGAAGGAGTCAGGGGGACAGGTAGAGAGATGCACAGGAAGTGGGGGGGGGACGACACTGAGTCTGAGGAGAGTTGTTTAAGACAGCAGGAGAGAGGAGAGGCTGCTGGAACTTTGATAGAGGAGAAGGGTCAGCTGGGTACTTTCTCTGCCTCTCTGAGCTAGCAGGCTTTCATCCAAGCATCTGACTTCCAGGTCTTTACTGCTAAAATCGAATGACTGAGATTTTGTTAAGAACAACAGCAGTCCTCAAACAAATAATAAAATGGCCAAGAAATAACAACAACAAAAAAAAGTTCATCATCCCTAGCAATTAAAGAAATGCATATAAAAACAACTTTGAGATTTTACCTTACCCTAGTCAAAATGGCAAAGATCAACAAAACAATTGACAGGAAATGCTAGAGAAGATGCAGAGAAAAGGGAGCCCTAACTCACTGTTGGTGGGGTTGCAAACTACCCCAGCCACTCTAAAAACCAGTGTGAAGAATCCTTAAAAGGCTAAAAATAAATTACCATATGACCCAGAACATACCACTCCTTTGTAGCATGAGGGCTGGTTTGTAACATGAGGGCCGGCTGGTTGGGGTTTCTCTCCTGCCTGGTACCCCACAACCGGCAAGACCCAAAGAAAATCACATGGAGTCTACATTAGGTTATAAACTGATTGGCCCATTAGGTCAGGCTATTTATTAGCTCTTATAACTTATGTTACCCCATTATCCTTATCTACATTAGCCACATGGCTCTGTACCTTTCTCAGCTGGGCAAGTTACATGCTGCCTCTTCGGTGGTCCGTGCAGGAGTGGCAGAGGAAGCTTCCTGCGTCCCAGAATACTCCCAGTCTCTTTGTTCCACCCCTACTTCCTGTCTGGCTTTCCCGCCTATACTGCCTGCCTGGCCAATCAGCGTTTTATTAAAATATGATTGACAGAATACAGACAATTCTCCCATACCACTCCTTGGCAAAGGATTCGACATCTTAAACTGCCAGGGTTCAGCCTCAGCTCGGTTCAGGTCCTGAGATCATAAAGGGACATTGGCACAAGGAAGAAATCTGACCACCAGGTAGATTGCACTCAAGTGGCCTGGAATAGCTCAAGCCACCTTTATTAATACTTTTCTACCAGGCTTATATGAACAGCTTTATTATTGGCTCCTATTTTTGACTTTTAAGAAATACATCATATTTTAAGAAACACATCATAATCATTATAAAATTTCCCAGTGTTCCCCTTTATACTTCCCCAAATACAGCTTCCCATCCCTGACATAGCCTTATACTAGACATAGAGTTCTGCATTTTTGCATGCATAACTAAATATCAAGCCAGACACATCCTGGACTTGCAGCACTTAGTCAGCTGGCAGCTATTTGTGGTTACAAAGTGAAAAAGTAATAGGCATGAGCAAAATGTTTTAAGGCCAACAATATTCACTAAATCCAAATAGTTCTTTCATGTCTGCAAGATATGCTTTGATACAGTTCCCTTTTCTACAAGACTGTCCATGTCTTGATCTCTCTATAAAAGGCAGACTTTGATAAGGCACTCTATTCCCAACCCACTGTATCATACTTCTTCGACCAATATAAGCTCCTACTATGGTAGCTATTCATCCCATATTTTATACTGTATTTTTTCCCATTGGATCTTATTAGGTCCTATCATTGAATCTATATCCTTTGTGGTCAAGGAACTTACTCTCAACAATTGGCACTATGAGTATTCCTAAGGCTTTTTCCCTATCCTGTGTATATGTGCCCTACTCTCCTTTCCAGAACAATGAGACATGGCAAATGTTCAAAGTGTTGTTTCCGCATATGTACCAAACTAGCTCTATTGAGTCAGAAATGTTCCCAAGATTAGGAGTGGCAGTGATTCTAGGCAAGCGATTTGAGAAACATTAGCCCCCTTATTTTCTTAGGAGAAAATATTTGAGAAAGAGCAGTATTTCCAGGGAAAATTACAGTTGTTGCATTATATGACTGACAAAACTAAAAACCACCAAAAGAATTAACAGTATAATGAGAGAGACAAGAGCCTGCAAGCTGCACAAATTTTGCAAATGTCTACACTGTCCCATGGTCTACTGGCCCTTGCCAAGAGACCCTGATTCCACGAGTGCCTTGCCCCAAGGAAACCTGCTGGCCAGGTAGTCATATGCTGACCCAAGACTAGGGTCCCAACACTACTCCAAAGATACCTGCTCAGCTATGCTTAATACATTTCTAGTCACAATAGCTAGAAAATGGAAATAACCTAAATGTCAAATGTGGCCATGGAGTACTACTAGGGTTAAGGAGTATTATTCAGCTATAAAGAAAATGAAATCTACAGATATGTGTTCTCATCCTTAATCAAGAAAATCGTCAAGCTTGGCGGTGGTGGTACACACCTTTAATTGCAGCACTCAGGAGGGAGAGGTAGGTGAATCTCTGTGAGTTCAAAGTCAGCCTGGTCTACAAGAGCTAGTTCTAGGACAGACACCAAAGCTACACAGAGAAATCCTGTCTCGAAAAACCAAAAAAAAAAAAAAGAAAGAAAGAAAGAAAGAAAAGAAAAAGAAAAAAAAGGAAAGAGAGAACTGTCTTTGTAACAGACAAGAGGCTGAGACCATTACAAAAAAAAAAACCACAAATGATCGAAATGCAGAGTTGTGAAATCCAGTCCTAAGTGAGATATCTACAACATAACTCCTGTACCTAAGGTTCAGGGATCATTGAAGAAAAAAGAGAAGTGGAAAGATTGTAAAATGTCAAAGGAACAGGAAGTCTGCTTATAAGACTGTGTCTCCAAGAAATGCCAGAGATGCCATATTCATGAAGTCTCACCAACATGGCTGCTAAACATGACCTGAACAGGGATAATACCAACAGACATGCTAACATTGAAGTGGAAAAGTTCAGGAGGTCTTAACCTTAGGCTAAGAACTACTGGCAACTAAGGAATACTGAAAGCAGAAGAACTAGTCCTCCCCAGGGAAGAGCACACGAACGGATTATCCTATATCCAACAGTCAGTACTGAAAACACACATACAAATAACACTCTATGAACTAAGCAGCTTGTATTTATATATTTACAAATATATATGCATCTCTGTGTGTGCATATCAGCAATAAAGGAAAAAGAGGTTATGAATTTTAAAAAAAGGAGGTACATGTGAGGGGTTGGAGGAATGAAAGGGGATGGGAAAAATGATCAATCATAAACTCAAAGTATTTCAAAATCATAATAAACAAACACAGGAGATATTCAATCTTAAGCTGTTAGTACTGATTTTGGAGAAAGGGACTGGCTTAGAAAAAAGCTACGAGGTCTGTTCTATATTTCCTGAAGAAGAACTGGAAAAAAGAAGTAATGAAGAAATCTGTGCAGAGTTTCACTGTTCTAATAAAACCCATTCTTATGGTTTTCAAGAGACCAGAATAAAAACAAAGTATCTTTCCAATTCTGGGACTACTGTTTCGCTGAATACCAATACTAAAAGTCAACCATGAAAAAACTCACCTTTAGACAGTTATGAAGCAGATAAACTCAATAAATATTCAATTAGCATAATGGTAAGAACAATGTGGCCAAATAGATGTGTGAAGGGAAAAAAGATAATGATCAAATAACTAAGCAAAGTCATTCACTGGAACTATTATCCAAGGAGGAACAGGAAGGGAATTGGAGGCAAGTGAATACATTCTTATTTAGATTGAATATCAATAAAATAGAGATATAATCGTAAATGGAGGTAAAGTGAAATCAAACAAATATTCAATTAATCTACATTGACAGGAAAGGAGGAAAAACAGATGAGAGAAACAGAAACACAAATGGCAATAGTACCACCCACATTAATAATTAAATATAAATTACCTAAAAGCACCAATAAAAAGAGAGGGTTGGACTTAATGAAAAGGCAAGACCCAACTTTATTATTTTATTATTTATTATTATTTTATTATTTAACAAAAGCCAAGTCACCACTAATCCAGGGGAAAGAAGAAGTAGTGGTTCCAGGTAACTGAAGCTGTCAGCCACTGAGACCATGGAAATCAGCACCAGGATCAGACACAAGATCCAGAGAGTCATCAGGGGGAAGAAACACAAATAGGAAGCTACTTCAAGGCAAAAGTTTCTGATGAGCTGGGCGGTGGTGACGCATGCCTTTAATGCCAGCACTAGGGAGGCAGAGGCAGATGGATCTCTATGAGCTTGAGGCCAGACTGGTCTACAAGAGCTAGCTCCAGGACAGGCTCCAAAAACTACAGAGAAATCCTGTCTCGGGGGGGAAAAAAAAAGTTTCTGATGACATTATGAAGATGGTAGCCAAAAAATAAGGTCAGAAGCAAATGACATACATACATACATGAATAAATAAATAAAAATTTTTAAAAAATAACTGCTTCTAGGGAGCACCACAATTCAGTTCACCACGTGGCTTTGTGGAGCATTAACTAATCTTAGCTCAGTTACAAATGACAATGAAGTGTTCTGTCAGCATCTTTGGTAGCTATGCGCCTATCAGGGGATGAAAGAAAACAGGAGGCTGCAGCCCTAGACCTGAAGAAAAAGATTCCAGGGTTTCTACAAATTCAAAGGAGCAGAAATGTCAACAATGAAAGCTCTGAGGAGCCAACACTCTCTGAAGAAGGGCTAGAGGGTTCTAGTCAGAACCAGATGTCCTCATTGATGAAGACCTCAGTTTTGTGTAGGAGAATCCCTTATGCAGAAGAAAACACATACAGTGACCCTTACACAGGTTTCCTCTTGCCCCTCTACTGAGAGTTATCACCACTTGCAAACAGAAATGCACACACTGGTACTCATTCAAACAGGTGTGATTTCAGCAGCAGTCGGACAGGGTCACAGTCAAGCAGATGGATGTAAAGGGCCAATATATAAACAGGATGTCCATGACTGCCTTGTGCCTTTTCCACCCTTATTTCCACCTTCCTCATCTACATTAGAAACATGGTTCTAACGCGGCTGTCTTCACCATAGACACAAAATGTAGTGATAGTCATAGGGAGGGCTAAGAACATCTGGACATGGTGTATCAAGTGGATATTACAAGGTCTCTACTTTTGTAATTATATTCTAATTCAATAACTAAGGTAAAGCCTTTAAATACATCTAGGTCATGTCTCGCACCGTTACTGAGCGCTGGTTACTGAGCACCGCGGAATCTTCTGCTTTCTTTTATAACCTTAATTCTAACAGCACATCATTTCTTTCTCCTGATTTCGGAACGGTCTACATTCTGAAAACAATAACATCCGGTATCTGAGTTTTCAAGCCACCCTAAAAGCATCTATGTATGTACTTTTCTCCGCAAAATTTTTAAACCTTAAAATCAAAGTCAGAACACTCAATGACACTTTGTGTTATGTAAATTACTCAAGACTAAAAACAATATGAATACACATATATGCTTACTGTGAGCATTCTCTTTGCCTATTCTTATTCAGAAAGAGCTACTCTTTGTAAAAGAAAAGCATAAAAAGTATTCTAATACTTTGAGAAAACTGAAAAGTTCACAACCATGGTTACAATTTGTTCCTCTTAGGTCTTACGGAACCCCCCCCCCAAAAAAAAAAAAAAACACAGCACGAAAAACCTACTTTCAAATGGTTGGTCAGGGAGGTCCAATTGACTTCCGACAGTACACAGACTGTGAATGTAGCCCTTGGTTGCCTCCCAGGGGGTTGAGGGTGGGCCCATATTACTGAAAATACCACATACTTAGGACACTAGACTAGGATGAATCTAACTAGTTCTGACCTAAAAGCCTCCTTCCTTAAGTCTGGTTTCCATGGCAACAGAAAATAATGCTATGCAAGCCGCCTAGTGAGGAAGCAGTTAATACTCCCTCTGTGCTGCCTTTTACTTCCCCTTTGCAGCCCTCACATGCGCCAACTCCAGTCATACCAACTTCTTCAACACAAAATGCATCTCCATGATTCCATGCCTATTAATGCAGACCTTCATCTTAGGTCTAAACTGTTAACTTCCCATCTCTATACTTAAGAGAAAAAAAAATCAACAACAAAAAAAAAAACTTCCAACCAATATGACCATACAGATCCAATTTTAAAAACAGGCAGTATTAAGACTAAATCCAGAAATACCTCTATTACTGATTTTTAAGTCAACAGAATATCCAGAATGACACTTGGGCCTGAGGGTAACCCAATAGTTAATTGTGGGTTTATGGTACATATACAAATAACAAAAGACATAAAAAAGAAATCTAGATGACCAGCCAAATTAACCACTAGCAGAATAAAATCAGCATGTCAGAATTGGTCTAAAATGGGCTAAGTACACTATGGCTTGTTTCCACAGTGACCATGAGACAGAGCGTGGCACTTGAAGCAAATCCTCAGGAGACAGAAGCAGACAGTCAGGAATCACCCAAGGCAAGCACTGCTCTGGCTCACCTACTCATCCATTCCATGAACCCACAACCGATGACCTACACAATGTGATGGGACCATAAAAAGGGCCAGGGCAAAAACGGCAGACCTAACAAGAACCAGAGGAACGCACAGCTCTGTGTTCTGTGAGGCTAGACAGTCCCTCCAGATGCAGCAGATCAAATGAAACTGCAAGATTTGTCCTGGAGAAATAAGGACTGGCATGTGTGTTCACAGGCATATACATGGATACACACGCATGTATACACACAGTGGGGAGCACTCATAATAATCAACTTATCAACTTCACCTAACTTCCCCTTTGTCCTACTTGCCTAAACCTTTCCTCCCTCCATGGTCACACCTTGATCTGATGACTACAGACACATTCTAGTAGCATAGGTACAGTAATAATCTGGAATCATCTCGTAGCCCTCTATGCGATCCTTTCCTATTTCCTTCTATTCTTCTTGGCATTTCAGTTTAACGATACTAGAATATACTAAACTGCATAGTTTTATATGGATAAGAAAATCTGCTTTTTTGGTTCTGTTTCCATCTAAAGTATTCTTGCTGTAGCCTAAGGTAAATAAGGAAATCAGATCACTTTTTCTCTACCATGGACCACTGGTCCCAGAATCTGTATGTTCCCTTAAGAGATTGATTTACTTTCACTTAAACTCCAAGTTATAAAAAAGAGCACTCATAATAAAGAAATTTTGAGTTTGTCATGAAGTTCATTCTAACAGGACCTGCCTATACCAACTGTATATGTACCTTTAAGAGAAATGGGATATTATAACACAGAGTTTAAAATCATATCAAACTTGCATAGCTCCTGCCCAGACAGACAGAAACACTGTTAACTACCAAGTACCTCTGCCCAGACAACAAGAGTCAGGACACAATAGAATCAGCCCCTGGAAATCAGCACATCAGCATTCCAGGCCAAATTAAGGCTGCGTGATCAGATCTCTATCTCAATGGTTCCTTAACAGTTATAAGGAACCTGCTATGCTTCTATGATCTCAGAAAACATCCAGGATCCTATCTCTTTCTGGCCACATTTGTAATCAATTAGCATACATACTTGCTACTACATACAAGCTTTCAAATGAAGTTAACATTTCCACTATAACAATCTGTAGAGCACAGACTGTTTTTTACTGCCTTGTTCTGTTAAAGGAAAGTAAGTTTTTTTAAAAAAAAATGCTGCTGCATTAATCCACATATGCATGCCTACAAACAAAAGACTAGAAATGCTTAACCAAAATACTAACTGGTAATTCTAAAAATATGGGCACTGGGAAATCTTGTTTTATTTGTATTTTTCTTTTGTTCAAGTTTTTTATACATAGTATGTGTTGTTACTCCAATAAGAAAAAATGTAGGGTCATCAAGACAGATTCACAGGTACGGGTGTTTGTCACTAAACCTGATGACCCAAGTTCAATACCCAAGTGCAATGTGATAGAAGAGATCCAACTCCCACAGACACACACAAAAATAAATAAAATAAATGTAATAAAAATATAAAGTCCTTGAAGATGTACAGGGTTTCCTCCCTTTATTTTCCTCCTCCTAAGAGTTTTAGAGACAGTAAAAATAAGATTAAAGTTTCAGCAAGCTATACTAAACTGGCCCTGTACTGTGTGCAGAGCTCCCTAGCAGGCAAGTAATCTGTAGGACTCTGAAGACCCAAAAATTTCAGACACTGGTACGCCAGAGGATTTTAAAAAGTCTAATTTCAACTGGATTCAAAAGAATGAAAGGAATTTCCTGCATTTTATCAAGGCATTTCCCAACAAATTTTTGCTTCCAATTCTTTAGAATACAGGAGTTAAGACTCTTAGCAAATTAGGGTATATTTCCCAACTAAAATTATGTAAGAGCACATAAATTCAGAGATGTTTGAAGAACAACAAATAACACGAGAAGACATTTTAACCATGAAGTTTGTCACAGAGCATCAACCATCTGTGGTCACATTTAGTACAGGAGGGATCTTCTGCTTCGGGAACACACAGGAACACGTAACATACATCAAGACAGATCAAGAGAGTTGTTCTTAGTTTTGTTAGTATATGACAAGTTTTCTCTATAATTTCACTAAAATACCAACCACAATACATGCACAGTTTAACACACACAGAAGGACCACAAGCTCTTCAAAATTGCAAAATGGCATCTGTAAAATGTCTCAAAGTAGTCACAAAAGCAGTTATCCTAACATTGTTCTTTGTTAAAATACAACAGGGTTGTTGCCTTTTGGAGAGGGAAAACAGTAAAAATTTACAAAGCAGAACTAAAAATGCAGAACAACAGACTATAGAGAAAAATTAAATTTCCCTCATTGCAACATGGAATAGAGTTTAATAAAAAAAACTGTAACTGCAAATATAAAACTTAAAAGAGAAAAACAAAACTTCAAAACGAATCAGTTATTGGTGGAAATAGTTTAACTCATGAGCAGTGTGTGAGGAGTCCCACTGCTGAGAGAGAAGGCAGTTATGGCAGCCTCTTCTGGCAGCTACTACACAGGAGCCCCTGAATGAACATTACTTGTAGTGCCTACTTCAGGAGAACTCCGTCAAAGGCTCTTTTTACAGATAAGGGTACTGAGACGTAAAGGGATTCAGCGTCATGAAGACCAGGTTTTAATTCCAAAATCCTTCTCTTAACAGTGAGGACACTGACTTTCCAAGACTACGAACCCGAGTAACAATCACATGGATTAAGAACAGGCCAATTTCGAAACGTACAAGAGCGTCCTAAAACAGCATATAAAATGAGCACAATTAATGATTTCAGAGGTGAAAAAGAAATAAATCAAGATACCCTCAGCCCAGTCAACCAAGTAAAGTTTTCAAAACCCTGCTAAGAGAGTCGCTTTAGCAATGAATCAGGAGGGCTGGGGAGTGTCTCCGTGTAAACCATTTGCCTGACACACCAAGTATCCCCCAACACAAACAAAAGCAAAATAAGAAATGCAGGAACCAGGGAACAAACTGTCTGAACACCCTTCACAGAGAAGACCAAGTGACGAGATGGATACTTACTCCACATTTTACCTGCAATGTATGTCCTCAGAGATCTTCAAGAGTCACTGCCCTAAAAAGCACTTTCATAACTATAAACAGGCTGATATAAGTAAAAACTTACCAACAAGTAACCTGTTTTCCCTTGAATTGTTTCTCATAACTTACTGGTCAGCCCTACTTTCAGTCTTTCCCGAACATTGCTTCTCAATCAGTCTTCCCCAATTCCAGTTCTGGTAGAATCATTTAGGAGTCCAGAAAACCTCAGTGATTCCAATGTTACAGACAACAGTTCAACTCCTTCCACCCAGAATACTCTCTAATCTCATCTGCCCAGGCTGAATGCTACAGTGAAGCAGGGGAAAGCAACTTAGCCTCCAGGGTCAAACGCCTTACTCAAAAGGCAGCCAGCAGAGGCCAGTTATCACCTTCACTGCTGAGCTAGCAGGCTTTGCTTGAGCTAAAGACTTCCCTGTCACCCATCCTTTCCTCTCCTCCTCTGTGTCCCACTGCCCTCTCCACCTCTCTCAGAGCTTCTAACGTCAAAATTATACTTAATTTAAGTTGGACAAAAAGAAGTAGGGGAAATTCAGCATACCCATATTTTCAAGGAATTCTGGGAATCATAATCCTATTTTTCTATTATTCAAGATAGTCATATAATGATATCATAGTTATAATAGTAAATTAACCAGTACTCCAACAAAATCTATTTTGGCATATTTTAAAGAGAACTTTTGGGTCATCTTTTACAAATGCACATGAGAAAATAAGAGGAATGGCAGGTATACCGGTTTGCACCTGTAATCCCAGCGCTTTGGAGGTAGAGGCAGGAGAATCAGAGTTCAAAGCCTCAGTTATACATACAGCAAGTTCAAAACCAGTCTAGGCTATGGTGAGACCCTTTCATGAAGAAACAGTAGTAGGGGAGGGATATTAACTCTAAGGGAAGCAAGAGGAAAGGCAGGATCTGAAACCCTAGAATAGAATAGATCAGGAGTACAGAAGAACCCTTCTCAATGACAACACAAACACCTTAATCTACACTTTATAACTACTAAAGAATCTGAGAAACTTTAAACTGATCTAATACAGGAGAGATCAGTTTTTTTTTCAAACATTCTGAGAAAGGCATAATCCACACCCCCACACACACCAGTCAATGGATCTCTTATTTGCATGACGCCTGTTAAACGGTGGTGCTAAACTGTGTTCCTGAATAAACTTACCCCCACCCTCACCTCAAATGAAGCTGTTTGTCCCTCTACTTCCCTAGTACACTTCACTGCCGAGCTTCCCATTTCTTAGAAAAGCCAACAAAAAGGAAAATAAGAGACAGTGTCTGGTGTGGTAGTACCCATGTGTAAGCCCAGAACTCAGGGAACTGGGGGCAAGATTGGCCAACTACAAAGCAGGGCTGTTTTTCAACAAATAAATGAATTAATTTATTAATAGATGAATGAATGAATGAACGAACGAACGTAAGATAGTGGATGTTTTTCAAAACTACAGGAATGATGAGACTCTCTCAACAATGTGTAGCATTATTTATCAGAGGATGGAGGCTTATTCCTTACAGGTTAGGTTAGTACCTAACTGCTACAGGACCTTGATAAGGCTCTGTGGAAGCACTAAACAGAAAGCTGTCTTTCAGGGAGGTGGAGACCAAACATTGTAAGCTATCCCAAATATAAAAGTGAGTACCTTTGGGCCTGCCAATCACCTAGGCATTGGACCCACTTCAAGAAAGTAGGTCCACCTTAAGCCATGCTATAGAGATGGGGGGATAATTAGACTTTCTCTAAGATGATGCACTTTTCCTTCCCTGCACTCCCACGGTGTGTAGACAGTCAAAGCCAAATAGCTGGACAAGTCAGCCTGCTTCTCTGCATTACTCAGAAAGCCAACCTTCACTTTTCTTCTAGATCTCTTTCCTAAGTATGCTTCCCTAACACGAGGCTTTATTCCTTCTCTAGGCTCCCCTCACTAGTGTGGCTCTTTGTCTGCTATATAATCAAAGTCCATGTCATCCTAACTCCAACAGCGGTGGCTCAGCTTTCCTCTTCTCCATCTTCTCCTCCCAGCAGCTGCCCAGGTTTACAGCTTGCTGCCCTAGGGTTCTTTAAAACTCTATTGAAGTTGCCTTCAAACTGCATAGTCTGTTTTTAAACTATCTGATTAACATGACTAAGAGCCCACAGAAGGGACCCCAATTACCCTGACAACAAGGCCCTGACATATCGAAGGCCTTTGATATAGGAAGGCTTGGGTACTTGTTACAGCTAACACAACTGAGCCATAAGACAAGAAATCTTCATCATGCGATTCTTCCCTCAAATATAATTTGCAATGGCAACATACAGCCTTCAGGATAATGCTAAATAAAATACAACTTGTCTTCTAGGCAGCCTAGTCAGCCTAACAATCAGAAAACCAAATTGGCAAGTGTCTCAACCAGCTGTAAAGCTGGCTCCTCACTAGCTAGACACCTTCTTATGCTGCAACACAATAGAACCATTTGTGACCAAATTCAGATACGCATTCTGTTCTAGAAGAATACCATCATAAACAAATGCTACTACCCATCAAGCCATCAAAACACAGTATCCCACTCACATTTAACAGTAATGGAGTACTAAGAGTTCTCAGGACCCACACCTGCCGTCCAGGAGGTCTGCAATTACTGCTACCACCTTGATCACTAGTACTGCACAATCCAAGGACGCCTGGATTAGGATAAACCCCTTAAGTAGCAGAGCTGACACAATTTAGTCTTAGAGCTTAAGTCAGAGCTGGCACAGCTCCAGGTCAGGAAATAATGGTACTGACACTAGAACTCAAAGGTAAACACAAACATCTCAAGAAGTGTTTTTTCCCAATCATAAAATTAACTCCTGAATTAGCTTATCTTTTTTCCAGCCAGTCAGAAAGTAATCTCAAAAGTCTTAGAGAGTATGCACAACTGCTAAATATAATGAACTGAGGGCTGGAGAGATGGCTTAGTGTTTAAGAGCACTGGCTGCTTTTCCAGAGGACCAGGATTCAATTTCCAGCACCCACATGGCAGCTCACAGCTGTCTGTAACTCCAGTTCCTGAAATCCAACACCCTAAAACAGACATGCACACAGGCAAAACACAAATGCATACAAAAATTTAAAAAAACAATATAATGAATGAATAAACAAAGGCTAATCAAGAGATGAGATCATCCTAGCAACAGAATAAACATTTTGCACACCAAAAAAAAAAAAAAAGTTCCTAGCTATCCTGTCCTTTTTAAAGGAAGAGAGCGTACATGTATGCTTATACACACATCACACAAATGGCTCTAGTTATTAGGTGGCAGAGCAGCTTATGGAATCTGTCACACCCTCTACACATCCTGACACCTCATGGCGAACAAGTAGGGTATGGATGGCTCCAATATCTTCTCTAACAAGAAGCAATGTGGGGTGTCACAGTCAATCAAAACAAAGATTCTTTTATATTACACTGAAAGAAAACTTTTGGCTTAGAGGATATATACACATCTGCTATCACCTATACATAATAAATTAATAAGCAAAAATAACAAGCAAAAACTCATTTCTCTAGAAAAACCAGAGAACTTAAGTACATTATAAGAAGCACAGAGTGCTCCAGAGGGGGAAAAATAATTTTTTAGTTGTTTTTATCCTATTATATCCCATCACTTGGCCAATTCCTGTTACATTTCTCTAATACTTAAGTTGTCATCTCTAGTTGAGTTTCACCACCCATTCCAATCACTTTCTAAATCTTGTGAACAAAAAAATATCAACTTTGCCAACTGACATTTGGACTTAGACTCCACCCCAATATCTGGCTCTCTTGCTTATTTTCCCATCACTTTCTGCTCTTCCTTTCTCTCCCTGCCTACAAATGGATGCAGAAGTCCCCTTCCTCACTCCCTACTCTGAAGAGTTTCAGAACTGAGTATCTGCATCCTTTCCACCTTTCTGCAACAGCTCTCAGAGAATGTTAGCCATGATTGATGGCTCCTTCCTAAGGACCAGTACTCAGGGAGCCTCAGGAAGGACGACTACTCGGGATTCAAGCTGGCCTGTGCCATGTGAGTTCCAGGCCACAGTGATACTGGCTCTTTTAAAAACAAAACAAGAAACTGGATGTTTCTCATCTATCTTCAGATCTTCCTCCACTTCTCACCAGTGCCACTCTACGTGTACAAAGCTCCTTCAGATTTACACTAAGTTCAGAGATATCAGTGAGCTTGAAACCATAACGTGTGTCAAACACGCCAGACTTGTTTATTTCACAGATACTCCTTAGACCAGCAAGGCCGGCATGACTATAAACCCAAGAGACCATGTTTTCTCATGTAATCCCAAAGCGCTCAGAACATCTTTAATAAGCCATGGAAAGATGACCTGTGAGGTCGTCTGCTAGGAAGAAGGGAGAGGAATAAACAGAAAAGGGGAGTAAGAGAACATCCTTGGTCTTGAGGACAAAACCTTGTGTAGGCAACAGTCATGAGTCAAATTTCAAGGTAAGAGCAGAATAAGTGCCTTAAGACTATGTGTCAACAACTGTCAAAGGAATTAGAAAGCTACAAATTCTTTTAGGAATTCAGCAAAATAAGGGCAAATTTAGTAGACAGTAAAACGTAAGTGAGATGTGAATTACTTCATCAAAATATTTTTGAAAAGCTGTAAAGTGTGCTGGGGAGATAGATGTCTGTCAATAAAATGCTTGATGTATCAACCTAAATTTGATCCTCAGTACCTGCCACCCTGGGGATGGGGAGAGGAGAAAGAAGGGAGAGGAGAAAGGGGGAGGAGGGGAAGGGGGAAAAAAGGGGAGAAGAAGGGGGTAGGGAGGGAGAGTAACACAGAGTAGAGCCTTCACTTGTAATCCCAGAGCATGCAAAGTTTTCAAGACTTACAGGTTTATAAAGGGGTTGAAATGAAAAACTTCCAATATTCATGTGCTAAAGTGAACCATGTTTGAAATTCATCTTTCAAGTCCGTATCAAATAACTCAAAAGAGCAACAAACCAAGCATATCATGTTTCTCAAACTTGTCCCAGTCACTTGGGTCAAATTCCTGAATAGTTGTGTTTGGGTGGTCTCAATTATTCATTTTTCCATACTCAAATTTATAGTCAGATGGATTTAACTCTCTGAGGTCAATGATCTTTAATCTATTCTAGAACACACAAACACTTCACAAATTCTCATGTACAATGAAGCAAAACAGATTGCTGTGTGTTGTAAAAAGTGCACTGACTATATGGGGCTCATTCTAAACCCAGCTCTGAAAACAGCAGTAGTCATGAGCAAGTTATTAAACTTAAGTCTACTTCCTTAATCTCTAAAGGGAAGAGAATTACTCACAATGCTAATTCCTTAATTCCAAAAGTGTGTGTGTGTGAGTATGTATGTATATGTGTGTGTGTATGTTTAATATATATATTAAAGAATCTGACATGGCAAGCTATACAAAAAGTATGAGTAAAGATATGAGTAAAGAAAGACATCAAAACCAAACATACAGTTTGAGACCCACTTCACTAAATATACACAAATCTGTATTTACAGAGTATTTACTCCATAAACTGTGCACAGAGCACAATGTGACATTCACACCAATTACATCTTAAGGTAAGAATAAGACTGGCCTATTATTTATGATGCTTGCGTTATGAAGTCTATCTGATATCCATGTGGATTCTCGATTAGACAAATCCAATTGCTTTAATCAAGTTTGACATTTAACAAAGTTCTTCAACCTTTACAAAACAGGCTGGAAATCAAAAGCTCTCAGAAAAAACACTGAAAATGCAGTCACCAAGTGAGGGAGAGAAGCCTTCAACTTCGTTTTCCCAGTTTCTTTTCTCTTAAGAATCTGAAATCCATTGAGGACCCCCACCTCTCCTCACAAACCCTTTTGCAAGTGACTGGAGTATCTAAACCTGGAGTTTCTGGCACTGGAGCTTCCAAGTCCTTGTATTGTCTACCCTGCACACACCCAGAACTGGATTCCCAACAACACCTCACAGTAGTTCTTAAGCACACTGCCTGATCTCTTTCTTTTAAACAAGGACAGACCACGTAGAAAGGAGAAAGGATTCGGCACCTGTGGAGATGATGTCACTATTAGTCGTGGCTCTGAACCCTCTCTGGAACGCAGCTGCAGCTTGAGTCTCAGCCCACCCAATGCTGGCTGACGTGGAAACGAGCTCCACTGCAAGCCCTAGAGAACCTCGCAGTTACCAGGCTTTGCTTGGCAAGCTCTGCATTTACAAGCTTTAAACTTTCTGTCGAACGTGGCATCACTCCTGTCAAGATAATCTTAGGATGACCGACCATTCACAGCTCTTTTTATTGGGTGGCAGGTCTGAGGGACTGGTTTTTTGCATTCCTGTCTACAGGCAGTTCCTGAGACTAAGAACTAATTTAGGGACTTTTGAGTAAAAACCAATGTATATCCTTAATCTTCATTTCACCAAAACCAGACAGTAATGGGTTGTTAGGTAGTATCTTAAGGATTATGCAGGATATGAGCCTCAATCTGGAGAAGTTGACTAAGGAAATACATATCTGGCTATCTCTAATGGTTTATCTTCATCACCAATTCAACTGGATTAGAGTTACCCGAGACACCTCTGGGTATGTCTGTGTGTCTGTGAGGGTTTTCCAGAGAGGTCTGACTGAACCCCAAACCTCACCATGCATAAAGCATTCTAAATGTAAACACAGTTTATTCACTACCCACATTAGTGTTTTCTCCAGAGCTCAGGATAATCATATGTTCCCACTTAGAAATCAAACCTCCAGTGATCTTTTTCTCGCCATCTCCATTTTTCATTCCCATAGTCACACCCTACCTTCCAAGTTTTTCCTACTGTGACCCAGGAATATTTACTGCCTAAGCAACTCAAAAAAAACATAGTAAATACTCCAGTGTTAATGGAAATCATGTTTTTCAAATGAATGATCTTGTATAACTCTGATCGAGGCCGAAGCCTAAACCTGGACAGTCTAGAAAGTCCAGCCCCCACCTTGCTGCTCAACCAATTTCACTGCCAACTGACAGACTCAGACCTTTCCCTCCTCTCCCTCACTCATGAAGTTTCTTATACATGATGTGAGGCCGAATCTCATTTAATTTATTGTTTCCCTCGTAAATGCTGGTCATGACCCTCTAAAATAACTCTCTTGAAAGTCCAGTCTAACACCTACAACCTTACCACAACCTCAACTTCTAATTATCATCTATCTTTTCAACTCAAAACCTCTTAAACACCAATTTTAACACCTATTTGACTGTCAAGGGCCTAGGTTTCTACCCATCCACCTGAAGCAGCTTGAATCCCTAAAGCCACCCGTATATCACCTTAACTCCTTTGTCAGTCTTCCAGCACCCTGCTTTAGGGTTGCTCGTACCCAAGTAGGCTAACAAAACCCACTTACATTCAAATATGAAATTCTCAAATAAATTCTACTAATTTTTTAAAACTACCATAGTACCATTTCTCAACCTCACTTTTCAGGCATGTAATTCAAACATTAGTCTCAGCCTTCAGGAGACTGAAACCAGACTGTCATGAATTCAAGGACAGCCTGAGCTACAAAGAAAGACCCTGTCTCAAAGATAAAATAAAAATAAATTATCCAACAGTTACAAACCTTAAGAGGATCTTTGATGATCCCAAAAATCCTACCACGTGGTTTAGTCAATACACATTTCCACAATCATAGACATCAGTTTTCCATCTATACATACAGAAAAGAAAAATGTTAGGCCCTCCAAACACATAAACATGAAACTGGAAGCTAGATGCACTTTTGTTCTCATCCATAAATCAAACTACAGCTGTCTTTCAATGGAGAATATCTAATATTCTACTTAGCAAATTCTACTATCAAAAAACAAAGCCAGGCACTTGAGGAAAGAGATGGGGATAGGAAGTGAGGGGGAAAGGAAATTTTGCCCTTCGGTGGAAGGCTGAGTTCTATTATCACCAAATTCAAGGGTGCATACCTGCTTAGCAAGAAGGCAATCTTTTACTCTAAAAAGTGGTTCTATTTTTCCCTCACAGTAAAAATATGTGTAATATTTATTGTAATTCTCTTCCAAAGTAGTTCGTGTGCAACCATGCCTTGGTTCTCCAATCACTCCCAAGCACAACAGTTTATTGTCCAAGTGTAATTTGTCTAACCATGCAAACACTTGTGCAATCAGGCGTGGTCAATTTGCAAGAGTTAAGACAAACAGTATGGTCACAAGTGATAAGGACAATGCCCTACTAGTGGGCCTTTCAATGAAAGGAACAATTTTCCCACAATTATCTCATTTGAATCTAAATATCTGATAAATGCTACATCATTCAAAACAATTGAAATAACACACATTTGCTATTTACTGTCTTTAGACCCTGAAGAAGAATGAAGCTGTCTCTCTGAAATTCAGGACAGTACAAGTGAAGGCGAAGGAAGTACACCTGCCCAAAGTGACAGGAAACCACCCAGCTCAGAACTCAAGGGCTGCACAACTCATGAGCAAATTCTACAGAACCAAGGGCTGTTTCTGTCACTGTGAGACCCAGTTCTTCCTGACAGAAGATAGAGATAGGAAGGGAAGGAAGGAGGAAGGGAGGAGCCCAGGATTTCAGTCCATTTTGAGAAATACCTACTAAAAGAAGAAACTTGAAAAGCAACAGAAGTGTGAGAGTAGAAAGGACAGCAGGCCAAAATGAGGCTGTGACTGGAATAAGAAGGGAGCAAAGGAAACCAGAAGAGAAAGAATTGCTCATCATGGAACCTTCACATAGCAACAGGCAGAGCCCATTTCAAAAGCCACAACCAATCAAAATGCAGCATTGTGGAGCCCAGTCGTAAGGGATTTATCTATAATGCAACTCCTGCACCTAAGGCTCAGGGAACACTGCAGACAGGGGTGAGAAAGGCTGTAAGAGCCAGAGGATCAAGGAATTTGCTGTGAGACTGTCTCCTAGTAACATCAATGCTACACCATAAAGTCTCACCAGCATGACTGCTTAAACATAAACTGAACAAGGACAACAACAAACATGCCGAAACGGACAAGTGAAAGCTCAGGAGGCCTCAACCCTACACAAAGAACTAAGGCAACTACAAAACACTGAGTAATAGTGGAAGAGACCTTCTCCCCGAAGAGCACACAGATTAGTGATAGCCAATACCAAATGGGCAACCCTGAAAAATATACATACAAGTAACATTATACAGATTGCGTAAAAGTTATATTAAGGAATATGCAAGTACATACCTATAAATACATGCATTTGACAACAATTAACGAAGAAAAGTCACAAATGTAAAAGAGCAAGAGGCTTTGGGAGAAAGGAAAGGAAGAAATGATGTGATCATATTATAATCTCAAAAATAAAGAAAAATTTCACAATCAACTACAGATTGCCCCTTTCATCTTTTTAAAATGACAAAAAATCATAAATGCTATGAAAATAAAACACACACAAAAAAGATCAATTCTATTAACAGAAGAGATGTAACAGGTGGGGGAATCGGGTGAAGGTAGGAACAGGTAAGAGACAACGCAAGGACAACTTGTGTCAGTTAGCTTAGAGCTGGATGAACAAATGGATAGATAGCCTCTTCCTCCACCTCCAAAACAAGAAAAAAAAATGTGCCCAGAACTAGACCATTTTGTTCTGAGAAAACTTCATAAAGTCAGGGTTTCTGAAGAATCTGAGCTTGCTAGAACTGGGCTGCTCTACAAAAGTTTTAACATTTTGCTATGAAGAGCAGCCCTGCCTGTTATAGGATGCAGTCTTTCTGCCTTGCATATCAATAATAGATTGCCCTCCAGCAACATTTGTCCAGATTTCTGTCTAAAATCAGCCAAGGCATCATTCTAATCATTGAGATTAAAAATTCACTTTATAAATCTTGTAAAAGGGTTAATGCCTGAGTAAGAAAAGCACTTCTCACACATCCAAGGGCAGTTTGGAGTTGCTGGTTTGCCTCACAGTTGTTTTCTAGCCACAGCTACTACAAATTATTCAGACCCTTTGGCAGCAACATAAGAGACTGCCCTTTCATCCACTCTCCCACAAAAATGTAGTCAACTTCTAAGCAAATCCTTCTCCAGAGGGTACTATGCTTTGTGAAGCATGTATACAACTTTTCATTTAGCAATGAGCACCCCAAATATTTTGCATTTTTGTGAAAAAAATTGAAAGCAAGTCAAAGACATATGGGCAAAGTTCTTTATTGAATCAATTCAAAAAGTCTGCTATGCCAACATTTGAAATTTATAGGGCAGTTGGAATCACAGCTGTTTCTATTTTGTACAAATCATCAAGGATGTGATAGGCAGTTCATGGAGCTATTTCCTGCACCTAATTATCATGAGAGCCCCATTATTCTCAATCTGTCATGTTTTATATTATTAAAATAAGTGGAGTATACTTTTTCTTTGTAAATCAAGCAACTCACACACTGTTTCTTCTATTTTGATCTCAAATTTTGCTACAATCTTATACATGACATATAGGCATTGGACAAATCACAAGGATGAAACTGAAGGTCCTTGTCAGCTTTTTAGACAAGGATACCAACAACCCACAGATCCCTCCATTTACTTGAGAGGTGAAAGCAGGAGGTGGTAAATTACTCAATAGCTATAAAACATTTAATTTCTAAAAATAAAGCCAACACTGTCCCTCTAATAGAAAATTGCCACCCTTTGAAAAGCAGGAATTCCTTTGCTTCCTTTTAGTTTACAATTTCACAGATTGATCATTTATCAAAAACAAGAAAGTCAAAAGAGAAAAAAGGCACTAAAAAAAATAAAGTTCAATAGGGCTGAATCAAGGGCCAAAATCCAATAATCTGTGAACAAAATTCATGAATCTTAAAGAAAAACAAGTATCTGGCCAGAATCTTCCAAGCAATGTCTTTTGCATACAAAGATGACTTATAACTGCAAACCAGTTCCAACAATAACACAAAGGGACAATAAACTGTGGGAGCGCGCACGTACACACACACACACACACACACACACACACGATATGTAACTGATTTAGTTATACAAGATCCACTGTGCCTTTTTTTTCCCTTTTTAAAGACCAAGCTTGAGCTCACCAATGATGATCTTAATTCCTGATCCTCCTGCCTCCACCTTCCAAGCACTGGGCTTACAAGACAAGTATTGCCACACCCAGTTTTACACAAGGTTGGATAGAGCAGCCAGGGTTTCAAGTATACTAGGCAAGCACTCTACCAACAGAGCTACATCCCTAGCCTGACACATAGGACTCCTGGGCTAATAAAGGACAATCAAAAGAATACTTTCCGTCAGAGTTCAATATACATATGAATTTAAGTTAGGCTGACATTCAAAACTCCTTGTCAAAGGAACTTTCAATCATTAAAACAAACAAACAAAAAACAAGCACTATAGATGACGTAAGAAAAAGATCTTGAAAGCATACCAGAAAATTCCAACTAGAAAAATAGACCTGGTATATAGTGGTATATAGTGGTATATTTATTATTTGTGCTTTAATAAATAAAGCTTGCCTGAAGATCAGAGGGCAAAGAAGACACACTTGTCAACCATATAGGCCAGGGACTGGTGGCACAGACCTTTAATCTCAAGACGGGGCAGACAGATCTCTGAGTTCAAGGTTACAGATCCAGAACAGATCCAGGTGGTGGAGTGACACACCTTTAATCCCAGCACTAGGGAGGTGGAGATGGAGCAATATGGCTGGGCAGAGAGAAGAATAAAAAGGAGAAGAGACGGGAACTCTGAGGAGTGTGGAGTCTCAAGATTAATGGAGACAGGATCTCACCCTTTTGGTATGAAGATTTGGTAGAAGTAAAAGGTCTCTCTAATGATTGACTGCTTTGCTTTTCTAATCTTGAGATTGAACCCAGTATCTGCCTCTGGGTGGGGTTTTTATTATTCGTGCAACACTGGTATTTTAGGTAAATTTTCAATTATAATAGATATGATTCACAATGGAGCAAAAAATAATTCTATTTTAATTCACTGCTTCTCTGTTACTAAATCAGACTATCACCTCTATGAATAGAGCAGGTGATTTTACTAGCTTAGTAGCAGCCTGTATATTGTTGGTATTTACGAGAAAGTTTGTGTGGAAAAGAGGAATTACTCTGAATTGGAGAGTTACTCTGCTGCTGGTTCTAAATACTTCTGTGTGCTGTTTAACACCAGCATAATTAGAGAAAAATTACTTTAAAAAAAGCCAAACGTACAATTCTTCATGTGACTGTCCACATTATTACACATCTTTCAGCTAAATAGCTGAAAAGCAACTGCCCGAGGTCATGCAGAGGTCTGGCATAAGAAAACAGAGCACTAAGTTCAATTTTCAAACACATGGGTTTTCTGGCCCATGTTGGAAAACTTCAGCTTGGGAAAAATGTACTTCAGATTTGAGCGAAGTGGACAATTAGAAATTCTTTTCCACTGTTATATTTTTCAATTTCTCATATTAAAAAACGCTTTCTGTAGTAGAAATAAGTCACGCATTGGTCACATCTCATCCTACTTTGACCCTAAATCCAGTTAACACTGTAGTTATATTAAAAAGCCTGCAGCCAACAATGAGAGGCAATACAATGAAGCAGAGAGATGTATTTAGTTCCAAAGCATGGTGTTTACAACTGTATGTACACACGGAACTTAAGGGTGCTGTGTGTGCTTATTCCTCTGTCATGTTATATAAGAACCTTGTTTATTCACAGCCAAAGTACTGAATACCCACTAGGCACCTAGAAAGCAAGCTATGAACACTTGGTTTCCAAAGAGCCAGCACTTTTTGAAGATGGTTTCCAGTATGAATCGTCTACATTTGTCAGCTGGAAAGGATAAAAAGAGCAGTTTTCTGTGTTGCTGCCAATGGTGGAACCATTTGCAGTAGCTTGTTCTAGAGAATTTCCCTAAGAAAATGAAGTTTCTAAGCTGCTCTGCTGTGGTAGGTACAGAATAATGTGGATGTTTTCTTCTTCTCCACGCAATTTTATAATCACATTTATAAACAACTCCAAAGGAGTGATGATAATTAACCACTAAAAGCCTATTTCACAATGTGCAACTTCTGAGCATTTGATTCTTGAGTGTTGTCCATAGCAATTAATACAGGTTATAGTCAATTCATCTGGGTGTACTCCAGATTTCTGACAAGTTCTTCCTAAATTCATCCTGAAAATGATTATTATTAGGCTAACCTAGGCTACACAGTGAAACTGTCCGAAGAAAGCAGACGAGAAGGAAAATCCTTAAAGAGACACATCAAGTCATGGGGGAATTGAAAAAAAACAGGAAGAAAAGAATTCTGAGGGTAATCCTAACTCAGCCCATAGTTCTGAAAAAGCGCACTTTATCAATAAGCCGTCATTGGTAAGAAGACTCATGCCTGGATCTTTTCAATAAAAACTCAATGCAGTTAGCACACCACTGCCTCTAAAACTTACATCATGTATTAACGAGTAAGTATGCCACATAAAAAAAGTATACCTTGCCAGGCAGTGGTGACTGCACACCTTTAACCCCAGCACTTGAAGGACAGAGGCAGGCCAGAGTTCAAGGCCAGTCTGGTCTACAGAACAAGTTCCAGGACAGGATCCAAAGCTACAGAGATAGCTATAAACTGAGAACCAGAATGAAACTGCTTAATTCACACAAATAAGACTCATCACAGATGAAAACCTAGTTTACAAAATGCTTTATAACTTTGACATTGTATCAGTGGATCTGGAGTAGTTCAGCTGTTTGAATAAGCAGATAAAACCATTTTGGGCATAAAATAGGCACTGAGTCACCCTGGCTGTGCTCTAACTTGGCGTTAGTCTCTCAGAAGAGTCACAGGGCAGTAGAAGAGATCAATCTCCCGAGTTAGCACGTTTCTCAGCAGTGCAGCTGGCATTTTTCATAGGTCCACACTGCCTTCATATTTTTTATATCATCACTATATCATAGTCCTTGATATTAGCTCAATATTGGAGGTTTCTATGTTCATGTATGTAGCTCTAATTAGGTCACTGTTCTTTTTTATAACTCCTACATAGTACTACATCATAAGTAAGGCAGTCTTTATGTTTCCTAATTGAAAGATAGGTTGTTCTTATCTCTTTGGCTCAGTGACCACTTCTTCAATATCTCCCTGATACCAAGCATGCTCCTAGAATGGCATGGTTGGCTATCCTCATAGTCCCAGATTGTTCTCCAACAGGGCTGTATGGTTGTGTCAACTTTTCAGCATCAGCATAAGGCTGCAACCATTTTTCTAGGTCTCCCTCAGTACCTACTTGGTATGTTTAGATCATGACAGCTATGTTTAAGCTGATGGTTTAACCCACACTTTCCACTAAATAGAGTGCTCCATAAGCTCCAACCCTTTGGCTTTCCAATTCTACCTTTTCTGTGTCTAATCCAAATGAGCTCACCTTCCTACAACTTGGCAGCTACATAGGATCCCTATTCTGATAAAATTTTAACTATTCTGGTTAGGGCACCCACCCCACTCCTGAGGCTAGACACATCATTTCACCTCCTTCCTTTTTAGCCTTTCTCAACTCTCCTCACTGACTCTTCCCCATCCTCTCTTGCATTCCTTTAGAACCTCAGTAATAGCCATTATAGGCCATATCATATTTCAATCTAGTAGGCTAAGAACTCTTTAAATAGCTTAGTTACAAGAATTCTTCTATATCCCTCATGTCAACCACATATTATGTAAGGGGCTAAGAAGGTAAAAACTCCATAGTAAAGTTAAGTTTTCTACCTATTTCAAGGTTGGACTTCCAGTTGCTTCAGGGCTTATTTTCCCAACTACCTGCAAGTCAGAATCATTAGATATAATCACTGGCTTCAAATCTGAAATATACTTAGTCATGATAGCAAAGCTATAGCAGTCTCATACTTAAGGTTCATCATTCTTATGCAAGCATGTACTTTAATACAACAAAAGATGATGGCAAGGCCACACGCGTTCTCTCCATAGGGCCATGTCCCTCTATACCTGTTTAGCTCCCCCTGGAACACAACTGATTGTGTCTCAGCAGGCTGTTGCCTAGGAAGCCAAACAACTAACCATTACATCACAAGCCTACAATGACTCAAACATTTGCCAAAAAGGTACAAGGCCAGTATTGAATATAGCCATTGCTTACGAATGACTCCATGAGTCCAACTTCAACTGGACTAGCATCAACTTTAAAAAGTTATGTGGATACTGTATCAGCAAAAAGTTAAATTCTTATATGGCTTTATGTCCTTGCTCTGATATTTACTGCAGTCTAATATTTAAGGATAGCAGCCTACTTATCTCTCTGGAATAAAATGAAGTGTAATCAAAAGAAGCATGTATCTTCACCCAACTTTAAGGCCCCACAGTAACCCAAACCCTCCCATGTTACATCAGAAAAACATTCAAAACAACTATGACTATATTATTGTAACAATTTACAAATACTGTATTATGTAATTCCTTAGATAAGTATGCTAAAAATTAGTACTGCCTTAAGATAATTCCAAAATTGGAAAAAGAATTTATTAATGAAAAACATGATTTGTTCATTCAACACAAGTGTATTGAACTCCTAAATGTTAAAAATTTCATTTTGAGTTTGACTTTTCCAAAAAGTCTGTAAATACTTAAAACTGACCCAAGTTGTCAAGAGTCTTTCTTACAAAGTTCCAGAGTCAAATTATCTTATTCCTGATAACTAATTTTAAACAATTTATTGAAAACTTCCATGATTAAAAATACTTCTAAGAAAAACAAAGTGAACATTTTTTCTTCATACCTTCAATGGTGAAGTGCCAACTCCAAATTCACATAACTAACATACAGTATACTTATTTGACAGTTGCCAAGATCATTTCAAAAGATCTGACAAAGAAAAGGGCATCAGTAGATCAGCAGTAAAGAAATAACAACATTACTACAGTGTAGAATTAGACACTAACAAGAGAAGCAGGTATAATTCATGAAGTAGATTTGTCTTTCATTAATGCTTTATACAAAAAGATCATGGAAAACAAATTAACATTACCAACCACCTAAAACACCAGAATTGCTGACACCTTCCAGGAATTAATACCTACTTAAATATGGAAGGTACAAACTAATACTTAGATCCCTTTAAAAAGTATACTCCAAACAGGTCTTTCATGACATGGGCACATCAAGTAGTTTTGTTCCTGTGTATAGGCGTATTTTACTACTCTGAGACTAACTGGCTGGTGCTGCCTTGGTCACTCATGGATGAGGTCATCCTGAGGTGTGATAACTTTACTCCCTAAGAGTAAAAACACTCCACTGTGTGATGCTCAGGACATACCACACTTCATTAAAAGCTGATTCTAATTGTTTCAATATTACAAAGTGGAAAATGCTAATACAAATTCATAATCAAACCACTGAATTGGTTCATCCTTTAAACAATAATGTGCTATAATGCTTAGATATAGAGCTACCACAAATCTTTGTCTCATATTTATAATGTCCCAACTCTCTGACTCATACTCCAAATTACAATTAACAAATTACCTACATATATGCTAATATATACCGGTTCTATGGGATGCCACCTAGGGCAGACCAGTTACTATAAATAAGTACATACCATATATTTTTTCATCACTGACCTCCAATTATCATTATGACTCAAATGCTGCAAATAACTACTTAAAGCAATGTTTCTCAGTATGTAATGTCTGAATTTGATAGACTTTAGGGCTTGGTTAGTAAACATTTCAACCTCTCATCTCCCACTCAATCTAACACATTAATGATTCCGACAGAGAACCAACACTTTCTTGGTTGTGCAAGCACTGCACACTCACACAGTATTTTCATCCCTCATCCCTCTTGTTTCCAAAATCTGGAAACAAAACACATTTTAATTAATTTTCTCCGTTAGCATCTAGCAAAATGAGAAGACTTTATTCAGCTTAAAACTAAACATAAAAAGTTCAGGGTTTATTTTGTTTTTCAAAAATCATTCCACTTAAGCACTTACGAATGATAAACTACAGTAAATTCTACAAATCATAGGGGTAAATAATACATCAGTCACAGTCTATCAAAGGTTAAATTTACACTTTGCAATCTCAATCTACAGAAGTTGAGTCTTTAAACATGCAGAAAGGCTTGAGCTCTTACTGTTCTAGTTTTAGAAATTGCCAAGTTAACTACAGAAGTTAAAAGTCCAATTTTCCTCCACAGGGCTCTGAATAGGATTCAAATGCTACAGAATGTCTTAGACTTACTTATACATTTACTTTGGAAATTTAGAGACATCTGCCCAATTACAATGCAACTGCCCAAACATTCCAGTGACAGTTAACAGTTACCAAACGGCAAAAAGGCTACCTTTAGTAGTCCACAGTCATTGGTGCCACATCTCAAAGTCTGAGCCAAGATCTGGTTATTCTTAGTGATTCAGTCATCAATAAAATCAGGTTTCATCCTGGGTCTTAGAGGGCTGTTGTGTTCTTCATACATGGAATTTCTCCATGAAGATGACAAGAGCACTGCAGTCATCCACAAAGACGCATGTGCTCACAGTTATAAGCTGTTTGAAGCCCTTTTGCTTCCTGTTAACTATACTAATTAAAGAGTCAGTGCTTTGCTGAGTGAACAAATATACTAGCTGCTTCCTTCCAAGACTTGAGGTCTCTATGCTTACATACGGACCTCTGGTTATGGGAAACCAGAGGTCTAATGAAGCAGAGTGACCACGTCAAAAGCACAGCAAGAAGCAAAGGCTATACAACCTGCATTCCACCTGCAGGGCTTGCCCACCACCCCATTTAATAGGGTGTGTTCTGCGGCTCTCCCTGCAGTCTGTATCTCTTGTTCTCACAATAGCCTCTCTGACCTTCAACTCTAAAACAGTTTAAAGTAACGGCTTACACAGGCACTCCATGAACTACCTCAATTTTATCAATTTTTATCAATTTTATCTGAAAGTTATTTCCCAACTGACCAAATGGCCAGGACACAGCTGATAGTCTGTTACACCTTCAGAAAGCAGTAAGTTAGTGACAACCATGTTTACATATGCTCTCCTTCAGACAGTAATAAGATCCAACTAAAACGTGCAGCATTCCCTAACCATTTCCGATCCTCAGAATGGATCTCTTTAACATGCACTGTCTCAGTTTGCTTTCTGTTGTGATAAACACTATGACCAAAACCAACCTGGGGAGCAAAGGGTTCATTTCATCTTACGTTTTACAGTCCAACCTCAGAGAAAGCTAAGACAGGAACTCAAGGCAGAGACAATGGAGGAGTGCAGCTTACTGGCTTGCTCTTCACAGTCTGCTCACTCTGCTTTCAGAGGGGGCATCACCCACAATGGGCTGGACCCTCCCACATCAATCATTAATCAAGAAAATGCACCCACAGGTATGTCCATGGACCAGTCTGAAGGAAGAAAATCCTCAGAGGAGGGTCTCTCTTCCTAGGTAACTCTAGTTTGTGTCAGGTTGATAAACAGTAGCCAGCACACACTCCATTTCTAAATAGAAAATTCTCCAGCACTTACCTCACTATTGAACTATATTTTTAACTCAATCATTTATTTAACAACTCCACCAAGGTCAGTATATAAAAACCTATTTGTATTCAAACAAAACTGCATAGTGTTCCAATTACCAATAAATTGAGATCCTCTCTCTGCCTAAGGATTCCAAAGGCTTTAACTTATAAATGAATACAAAAAATGTCCTGGCATGTAGTTACATGCCTATAATCACAATACATAAGAGACTGAAGCAGGAGGCCCATGATAAGACCCTGCCTCAAACAAAATTAAAAAAAAAATAAATTAAACAGTAAAGTTTTCAGAGCACAGTAAAGGATATTAAAATGCAGTTCAGGTTGGCCCCAGTAGCACAGATCTGTACTCCAAATACTCTGACAACTAAGGCGTGAGAGTTGTGAGTTCAAGGCCAGCCTGAGCTACCGAGCAAGTTCAAGGTCATCTTAGTTAATCAGTGAAACTACTGTCTCAAAATGAAAAATAAAAATAGGGCTGGATTGTAGTTCAGTACTGAAATATTTATTTACTATGCACAAGGCCCTACACTCAACCTCCAGCACTACAAAACATAAACTGAGAAAAATGAACTCTAGTCAGGCATTAAATGAACAGTTTGCATCCTCGAAAAAGGCAAAACGGTTGAACTCTTGGGGGAAAAAAAAGTTTAAAAAAAGAAGGGAAGGAAGCTAATTAGCTTCCCTAAATGTTCATTTGGATAATGAATAGAAAAGTAAGCAAAACAGACAAAAATGAGAAAACAGAATGATTCTTTTTTTGTTGTTGTTTATTTTGTTTTGTTTTCCGAGACAGGGTTTCTCTGTAGCTTTGGAGCCTGTCCTGGAACTAGCTCTTATATAGACCAGACTGGCCTCAAACTCAAGAGATCAGCCTGTCTCTGCCTCCCGGGTGCCTGCGCTACCACTGCCCGGCTTCACAATGATTCTTTTTAAGCCATAATAGAATCTACTTAATTGATAACAAGAGGTTCAATGCCAGCCAGAGCCACACAGTAGACACTGTCTCAAAAGAAAAGCTGACATGTGGAGCAGTCCTCAGTGGTTCAGAGCATCTGTCACACTTGCAGAGAACCTGAGTTCCATTCCCAGCTACTACATAGTGGCTCACAAACAATTCCAGGGGACAGGCACCTCTTCTGATCTTTGCAGGCACTAGGCATTGATGTGGTATGTACATTTGCATGCAGACTAAACACATATACACATAGAATAATAACTCTAAAGAAATTTTAAAAAGCTGATCAACATCATGAAATGGTCAGGGCAGTGTAAATCAAAACCACAGTGAAGATACTAACTACTTCCTCCCATTAGGACGACTATGACTGGGGGTGTGCTGAGTAAAACAAGAGAAGGCATCGATGGCACAGAATTGGAACCCTGGTAAAATGTAGAGAAATACAGCATGGTGGGGTAAAGTCTGTAGTCTCGTGGTTCCTCACACACGTAAGAGTCACTGTGAATCAGCAATTCCACATACAGCTTCTTCCCAAGGCTAACAAAGACTCCACAAGTTGTCCACCTACATTCACGCTTCACCCAGCATTATCCACAATAGCAGTAGCACAGAAATAATGCCCAACAGATGCATGGGTAAACAAATGCAGACTATTAATATAATGAAATATTAATTTATCTCAAATAGAAAGGAAATTATGACACATGGTTCAGCACAGATCAGCCTGGAAAACATTGGATAAGTTAAAGAAATCAGATGAAGAACAAGCATATGATTCTACCTGTATGAAGTGTGAAGAACAGACAAATTCATAGATGGAAAGTAAAGTAAGATGCTCAGGGCTAGTAGAGAGTGAGGCAGAAGGAATGGGTATCTAATGGGTATAGAGTCTATATTGAGAATGCAGGGAGATGCCTCAGTTGGTGAAGTGCTTACTTCACAAACACAAAAAATGAGTTCCATTCCTAGGACCCATTTAAAAGAACTGTAGTCTAGAGCTAGGTGATAGGATCACTGGGATTTGCTAGTCAGCCACTGCAGCCAATCAGTCAGTTTCAGATTCAGTGAGAGACCCTGCTTAAAAAAAAAACATAAGGAGCGTGATAAGAGAGGTCACCTAATTAACGACCTCCATATAGATATGCCCACACCTGTAGGTATGCCCATATTTATACATGGATACACACACATAAATATACACAGAGAAAGACACGTACATACACCACAACCAAAAAAAAAAAATTTAAGTTCTGGAAATAATGGTAATAGCTGCACAACATTGGGAATATATTTAATGCCAGTGAATAACAATTAAACTAATAACGCATTGTGTTTTATGGCAGAATCTCACTAAATAATCCAGGCTGGCCATATACCCCAAGCTGATCTCAATTTGCAGTCCTCCTACTTCAGCCTCTTCAGTGTTGAGATTACACTGCGCTCATTCAAAATGATAAATCTTATGCGTATACTTTTATAGTTTTAATGTATCTTTCACATATTTAACCAAAATAAAGATAATATAATTCAAGGGCTGAATCCTATAGTGCCCAACAGCTATCTTTATAAAGTGTTTATGGTAGTTAAAACATGCCCTAATGTTTTAACGTCCCTGTGTAGCACAGGCACCTTTAATCCCCACACTCAGGAGGCAGTGAGCTCGAGGCCAGCCTGGTCTACAGACTAAGTTCCAGGACAGGCTCCAAAGCTACAGAGGAAACCCTGTCTTGGGGAAGGGTGGGGGGGGTAGTAAACACGGTGAGATATAAATCAGCAACCCAGCTCTAGAAACACTGCATGGTATACCTTTACAAATTAGAGACCTGTCTCCCCCAAAGCAGGAATGGTTACATTTCATCACAATAAAATTTGTGAATGTGGGATCTGATACCAGTAAACACATGGGAAGGTAAGCAAGGATAACAAAATCCAACTCATTAAAGCTTGAGAATGAAGAGGGTTCATCTTGGTTTTCCCAAGCCATCAACTGGTTAACAATGAAGTCAGGGCAAGAAGAGCCCAAGTCTCCATCTCCATACACTTAGTTTAGCCTGAACATATCATTTATCCTCACTCTGAAGCTATACAAACACAGCATTCATTTCAAAATGGTTACTCAAATACCTTGAAATATACATCAAAGAGCACTCTCCATGTAAGCTCTGGAATCTTCTAGGTGCACTCCTAATCACTGAACTGACTTAGACTGGCACAATATTCTATGAGAGTTACTTCAGAAGGACAAAGAACACTGAACACAAATCCTAAAAAAAAAAAAAAAATCCAGGAAATCAATATGCTTAACCAGCCTAAGGGTTTCAGTTTCACCTTCCCAACAAGCAAAAGAGACCAAAGAGTCTTCACACCTAACTGCATGACTACAACAGACACTGTTCATACGGCCCACACCATCGCAGAAGGCATTTGCCCAGCTTAAGCACTGCACCAAGTTGAAAGCCCTCAGTATAGTAGACATTCTGAGGACCCTGGCTGAAGAAAGCTACTCATTAGTCTCAGTACCATTTAACTCCAATGCAACAACGAGCAAGGCCAGACATGGCAATGTGCATCTGGGATGCTAGCACAAACTCTCAATGTCGCTAACTTGTTTCAAAAACAAGAACCATGCTGCTCATCTCATCCAATGAAATGCATGTCTCCTAGATGTAGTGTCTAATGTGGTCCTAGACTGGTACTCCATCTCTCACCCTCTGCTGCCTCCACCACTCTACCAATGCTGACATTCAAAATGTGTACTGACTCAGACACCCTTTCATCTAAGGAAGAAAAGTGTGTACTGAGCTCTTTCAGCGAAAGATGCTAAAAGAAGAGGTGCATCAGTGACCCAGGCACTGTTATCAAGAGCCAAGACACCTACATGTAAACAATTACCAAAGGATGCTACATGTGCATTCATACCTAAGCCTGGTATTTTAAGACTTTATCTCTACAGGCCTTCATATCTTGGATTCCTTATTTCTAAAATGTGGCTAACAGTGCCCTACACTGTGGTCATGGGAAACAATGGGGTGATTGGCCACAAAGTAAGCTCCTAAAGTTTGTTAGCAACAACAGCATTGTTAATTACTACTCAACAAAAAGTGTGATGCAATCATGGTACAGTAAATGGCATGAAAGGTTGATGCTACACTAGAGCCTTGGCTGAAGTGACTAGAGAAGGTATGAGAAAAATATAGAATGCCAGTTATGTCTTCAAAGAAAGAAAGCATGTGAAAAACGAACAGGGGCATAGCTATAACCTGGGTCTGGGGCTTTCCATTTACATGAAAGGTTCAGTCAAAGAATGGCCACAATTTTCTGCTGCTCAAAGTTTTGTAATTGATGTGAGAACTATAAAACAGAAATTAAGAGACAGCATAGACAAGGATAGAGAGAGAGCTCAGTAGCTAAGAGCACGTGCTGGTCTTCCAGAGAGACAGGTTCAATTCCCAGCTCCCAATCAGGTGGTTCAGTCACCTCCAACTCCAGCTCCAGGGGATCTAAAACCTCCTCTGGACTCTAAGGGCACATGCACCTATCCACACACACACAAAAAAAAAAAAAAACACTTTATAAAAATAAAATTAAAAAGCCGGGCAGTGGCAAAGGTGGTACATGTCTTTAATCCCAGCACTTGGGAGGCAGAGGCAGGCGGATCTCTGTGAGTTTGAAGCCAACCTACAGAGCTAGTTCTAGGATAGCCAACAGCCAGGGTTGTTACACAGAAAAGCCTTGTCTCAAAAAAAATTAAATAAATAAATAAATAAAAATAAAGAGAAAAGGAAAAAAAAGATACAGCTTACAGCTTATAGAATGCCTTTGAATTTGAATCTGAAGACATAGCTGTCCAGAGGTCACGGGAAGTCCTACGGCTAGAGCAGGGCAGTCAGGGAGTAAGCAGAGGACTGCTACTGTTAGGTTTGAATTCTCTCACATTTCAAAGGGCGCTCTAACCAGCTCTCCAGTAGGAAAGTGACATAATCAAACATGAAGAGCATCTAAACAAATGTTGAGGATAGAAAGTAACATCAAAGTTACAGAATAAACTGGAAACAAAGTGCAGAATAAACTAGAAAATGGAAATTAAGGAGTGGGATTAACAAAGGACTAAGAGATGAGACAACAATGCAGTGTGTAGAAAGGGAAATGGAATCCATGGAGAGGATTTCTAAGTATCCAAGTTCTTGCCCCAAGTTTTTAAAATAAACAGATTCATTGCCTTGGAAAAGCCCCCAGATCTCACTTTCTTCACAGTGTTCCTCTCTTGCCAGTCCACTACCCTGTAATTCTAGATTCTGTTATTTTTTTTCTCTTTAAAATCCAGATATTCTAGTATCGCCTGGACTGAAGACCATGGCCTAAAAAAAGCAAATTGGAAACACTAAATAGTTGCAATAATTGGTCCAGAAGTGATAGTCTGGGACTCTAGGGTACCACTGAGATGAGCTACAGACTATAAAGAAGGCCACCTTTTCATGGAGGAACAGGAAAGAGGTAGGTATGGCTAAGTCAGTACTCTGCAGAGAAAGTACTACTCAGCTCCACTTCCTCACTCAAGAACCTGTCTCCTATTTGATCCACACATCTACCCATACTGCCACCAGCACTCAAATGTTTCTACACAGTAAAGGGAGCATCCAAGCATTTCATAGATTCATTTATTCCTAGCAAGGAAATAAAGTTAATAGTACATGTTGGGCTTTTTATCATTATGACAAACACCACACACAAGCAAAATATAATTCTAGCTCAGCTTCAGAGCTTTGATCTGCGATGGCCAAGAAAGCATGCATGGCAAGGAGCTCACATCATGGTACTGATGAAACAGAGGTGGAATGAGACTAGGGAATAGGATTCAAAAGAATATCCCTCCAACTAGGGCCTATCTCCTAAGTTTTCACTGCCTCTCAAAACAGTGACTCTAGCTGCAGGTCAAGTATTCGACTCATAAACTTGTAGGGGGATTTTATATTCAAACCATAATATAATCTAAACTTTATTAAAACTTGTTTCATTTACTAGTTTTCGATCTTTCCATAAATACCTAGAGAGTGCTTCAACACATGCAAATCACTTGGCATTTTCAAATCAAACCTGATAGCTGCTGTTAAAATCCAGGAGTGATAAAAGTGACGGCAGTGTTAAACGTACTTGTGGGAATTAGAAATCACCCACTTTCATTGGAACCAGTCGGGGAAGAACTGGTTTTAAGCATAGAAATCCTTCAAAAAATAGAACTTAGAGTCTCAACTAATAATCTTCTTTTAAAATAGGTCTCACACTATTGATGTGAGAATCCCATCTGTATGCTGTGAATATCATTGGTTAATAAAGAAGGTGTTTTGGGCCTGCACAGGGCAGAATAGACATAGACATGGAAAACTAAACTGAATGCTGGGAGAAAGGAGGCAGAGTGAGAGAAAAGCAATGTAGCCCCGCCAGAGACAGACATGCTGGAACTTTTCTGGGAAGCCATTGCCACATGGCAAGACACAGATTAATAGAAATGGGTTAAATTAATATGTAAGAGCTAGCCAATAAGAAGTTAGAGCTAATAAGTCAAGCAGTGATTTAATTAACACAGTTTCTATGTGTTTATTTCGGAGCCTTGGTGGCCGGGAAATGAACAAGCAGCCTTCTACAACACACTATAATTCAGGTTGGACTCAAACTTGCAGCAATTCTCAGGCCTTAGCATTCGAATATTAAGATTACTGAGCTGCCAGCCTGAATAATAGTAAATTCTGTTTTATAGAATGTTTTTGTCTTTATACTTTAAAAGCTCAAAGGATTGGGAAGCTCACTGGCAAAAAAAAAAAAAAAAAAAAAAAAAAAAAAAAAAAAGTATGCACTGCAAATATAAGGAATGACAGAACCTACATCTTAAAAGGAAAAAAGCTAGCCATGGTGTTCCCTTATGCTCTCAGCACTGGAAAGGCGAAAACAGTGGGTTTGTGAAACTTGCTGGTCAGACAGCCTAACGTTCAGGAGACTGAGAGAGCATGTCTCATTTCAAAAAATAAACTGACAATACTTGAGGAACAACAACCAAGGCCTCCAGAGACAGTGCATATACATGCATGTGTATACCTGTATACACACACAAACTCATGCACCCATGCATGCACACCTATTATACACAAGCAAACATCAGGATTTTGGTGCGGGAGAATTGTCTGTATTCTGTCAATCATGTTTTAAACAAACGCTGATTGGCCAGGCAGGAGGTATAGGTGGGAAAAACAGACAGGAAGTGGAAATGATGCAAGGAGAGCAGGAGAATTCTGGGGAGGAGGAAGTTGATTCCTCCCACTCCTGCCCAGACCACCGAAGCAGCAGGATGTGAGCTGTCCCACTGAAAAAGGTACTGAGCCACATGGCTAACATAGATCAGAAAAATGGGTTAATCAAGATGTGAGAGTTAGCCAGTAAGAAGCCTGACCTAACGGGCCAATCAGCATTATAACTTACAGAGATTTCAGTGTGATTTTTCTCTGGGACTACACAGCTGGAGAACTGGGCAGGACAGAAAAACCCCCAACAAACAGGCCCCCTCATGTTACAGGATTTAAGAGGGAAATGCCTTCAATAACTTTTAGCAAACATTTCCAAAGAATAATGGTACATCAAGAACAATCAGATATTCTGAGAAAATATTTTTGTATAAAAATAACAAAACAAATATACACAAACAGAATACTACAAAATGTATGCTGTGTCACAGTTATAGCTATAAAGATTTATATGTAGATCTTCATTTGGATTCTTTCTTTTAATTCTTAATTCAACTGACTCTAATTGGTTTTTACTTAAGAAATTTTTCATAAATATTCCCTGTAAGAAGGCATAACTCAACTGGATGGCAACAATGTACAAAATAACTGCCATTCAAACTACATACACTTTTTTTTTCATGTAAGAAAGAAAGTGTTCGTATAAAGGCAATCCTGCACAAACTTAAATTACACTTATTCACAATTCATTAATATTATGAATGTGAAAGAAATAACCAAGTATTCAGTATTCCGGTTGCTGTCACATCTGGAATAGTCACAGAAGAGCTTTATCTGCTAGAAATGACAGTATTCAGTTTCTGCAGTTTGTGCACTTTTAAATGTCTTTTCAGTGTTGGCTCTTTCCAAGTAAGTTTCTTATAGTTACAATAATAGTGCTATATTTTACAAAGCTGCCTTGACTTAAAGGCATAAACAGGAATATTTCTAACTAAAAAGTCAGACTATAGTATGGGTTTTTAAATTTACACTAAAACTATACTCACTGGAGAATAAACACAGGATTACACTATAGTACTTTCTATTCTTGGAGAAGAAATGGCCTTTCAAAGCACACCATTTGGTTTGTATTAGTATGGTATGCAGCTGTATTATTTGTACTGCTGCCTGACATGCAGTACGTGTTCAAAGTATTTAGAAGCTGGAGGTTCTTATTTAATACTTAACAAGAGAGTCATGATGGCGATATGGTATAAATAAGGAGAAACTATACAACATTTACTCTGGAAAAAAAGCCCAGAAAACTAAAAGAACAATTGCTTACACGATGACGGCAATGTGCGTTAAACTCTACCATAGGAAAAGAAAAGAACTTTACAAGCTAGCATGTGTTTTAAAACCTGAGCTCCTGCTTCCCCAGAGGTCTGGAGACATGATGTGCTCATGAAGACGTTATTCAGTTACTGACCAGCATGCAAATCCTCCTCATGTCTTCTGAGGATGGGGTTTTAACTCTGGAGTTTGCTGGAACTCTCATGTCTCCAATTTGAATCTGTGGCTGGGAAAGCTACAGGACAGTGAAAAAATTACAACAATGTCTACATCAAAGATCTAACAATATACAAACTCTTGAGCTAGTCTGTTCCGATAATGACTGACTAGCAAAACAACATTTTAAGGGCTAAAGACCACAAACCATACAGAGGCGCCCTGGAACTTGTCTACTCTAGTTCTTAAATGCGAACATTAACATTAAGCTCTCATTCTGCTTCAGAGCACTTTCTTTATATTATAGACCAGTTTGTGTTACAGCTAATGGGGATTTGATGCTATGCTCAAATATAAAAACATTAAAAACCTTACTTTCTTCAAATAAGTTCCTTGTTTTCAAAACTTGATAGGATTAAGTGAAAAAGACAAAACTGAGGGAATGTGAAGATTGAACAAAAAGAATGACTGGCCAAGCACAGTGAGTGGTGCAGCCTGTAATCCAGCAAACAGCAAGACCCCATTCCCGGTTCAAAAGTATTCTAGGGCACCAGATCTCCTAACAGATGGTTGTGAGCCACCATGTGGATGCTGGGAATTGAACTCAAGTGCTCTTAACCACTGAGCCATCTCTCCAGGCCACAAAAATTCTTAAATCAATGAAGATAATCAAAAAAAAGAAACACCCTGTTTCCGTTGGCCTTCCACTGCTGTGACAAAGAACCTGAGAGAAACCGACCTGTGCAGACCAAAGGCTTATTTTGGCTCGCAGGTTCTAAGGTTTCTGTCCATGGTAAGCTGGCTCCATCATTCTGAGGCCCGGGGAAGTGTAACATACCACAGTGAGAAGAGCAGAGTAGAGCTGCTGACCCCCTGGCAGCCAAGAAGCAAAGAGAGAGGAGACTGAGATCCCAAAAATGCCTGCAAGAGCAAGTCCTCCCATGACCTAACTTGCCCCAGTCAGGTCCCACCGTCCTCCTGACTGCTCGTTCTCCTCTCCACAAGCTACAGGCTGTAAACCAAGTCTTTCTACATGGGCAGTTGGGGACATTTAAAGACCAAAACCTTTTCTCTGTTAGCACAGAAAAAAGAAAAGACAAAGATATAACTATTATGTTTTCTTCTGAACTGTGATAAAGCAAACATTTACTCCACATTTCATACTTTAAAAATACTTTATAATAACCAAAGAGTCCACATTGATAAAGGAAAGCTACTCAGCAAAGAGCATGCAAATAAGATTAAATGAATAGCCAGGTGGATCTCTGTGAGTTCGAGACCAGCCTGGTCTACGGAACAAGTTCCAGGACAGCTCCAAAACTAAAAAGAAACTCTGTCTCAAAAAAAAAATAAATAGATAGATGGATAGATAGGTAAAAATTTTAAGCACCAGGGCTGGAGAGCTGGCTCAGTTGAATAGCACTTACGGCTCTTGCACAGGACTGGGGGTTCAGTTTCCAGTGCCAAAATAGCAGCTCACAACCACCTGTAACTCAATTCCAGGGTATTTGACACCTTTTTCTGACCGCCACTCACTACATACATGGTGGGTGCACTTACAGACATGCAGGCAAAACATTCACACATAAATTTTTTTAAAAAAACATTTAAATACTATTTCAGAATATACAATTTCAGTGCTGTGAAGATCACAAAAAATTTAAAACTGAACTATATGTTTAAAAATGATCAATATAATAAATTTGTGTATTTTGACTCAAATTCTTTAAAAATCCTGTTTTAAAACTTTTGCTAATTTCAGTAAAATAAATGACTCACGTAAGAGAAACTACCAATGGATACTATATTAGGTAGACATTGGATAAAGAACTAGACACTTATGTATTGCCAAAATTTCACTCTTCCCAGATGACATACCACTACTAAAGGGAAAAACATGATTTCACAAAGGAAAAAAATCTATCATCACTTTAATCAATCCAGTTTTATTAATAAAAATTTGCATGGCTCCTGCTATGATGCATTGTGTCTGGTTATTAAAAATTCTACTGAAATGTTTATTCTGAACATTATTTCAATCCATTCTTCAGATAGAACTTACTTGACAAAAAAGGAGGGGGGGGTTAGAGGAATGACCTAAATTCAACACAGAAACAATAAAACCAATTAAGAAAAGAAACTTTTAGGAGAGATTAGGTGACATTACATCTTTCTAACAAGTTCCCATCATGAAAAAGTAATGAAGTTAGAAGGGAGCTAAACTATTTCAAACTAAAAGATACTAAATGGCAAAAGCATGACCAAATGAGGCCAGTGCTCCTTTGCAAAATTCTGGTTTAATAAGCACACTATAAAAAACATCATGGGAATGACTGGAGATATTTAAATATACCATAAATTTGATATTAGAGAATTTCTGCCAATTAACTGTTATAAAAACAGCAGTGCTCTGATAAAATGTGAAATTCCCTTTTTCACAAATACATAATAAAGACGTGAAGATGAAAGCCTTTCAGCTCCATAACTTAACTGAGTGAAAAACACACATGAAAGTAATATAAGTCCATAATGTAGCCAGGTAATTGGTTATTTATCAATGGCTGCTAAAAACCATTAGGTAAGCCGGATGGAAATTCTTATATATCCGAGTAAAGTCCTGATCCATCTTCATCCTTAAGACAGCCAGCCTTAAGAGTTATCTTTTGTTTTCATAATGATTTGTGTATGTGTGCTGTGCTGTATGGCCACAGTGCATGCGTGGGGGTCAGAGTCACTTTCCTCCTGCCAAACAGATTCCGGGATTGAACTCAGATCATCAGGTTTGTGGACAAACCATGTCATTAGCCCTACTACAGTATCTCCTGATGAGAGGCAATAAAAAATAAATGAAAGAATGAAGGACTCTCACAGACAGACAGACACACACACACACACCCCTCCCCACAAACTAACCTTGAATCTAAGTCTCGGCTACTATTTATAGGAACACAAAAGACACAAACATATTAAGCATTACCACTGACACAATCAAGAATACAGAGATAGAAATTCCCATAGAACAAAGAAGTTCCAACAAACTGAAGAAAAAAAAAAGAAATAAGCCACATATTAAAATACTCAACGGCCAGCCAGGTGGTGGCGCATGTTTTTAATCCCCCAGCACTTAAGAGGCAAAGGCAGGAAGAGCTCTGGTTCAAAGCTCGCCTGATCGACATAGTAATTTCCAGGAGAGAAACCGTGACTCAAAAAAACAAAAACATTCAAGGGCCACAGCAATCAAATTAATATAAATGTTACTCAGAGGCCATTTTGAATAACAAAAAAGGACTTAAAACAACTTGACAAATACAGACCCTGAATAGCTGATGACATTAAAGAAAGCTCTTTAGATGTGGGGGTTGTTATTTGTTTTAAGCTTGAGTGGTTTAGAGTTTTTTTACTGCTATTGCTGTTTTGGTTTTTTGTTTGTTTGTTTTTCTTGCTTTCTGAGCTAGGCTCTCATCTCACTATGTAGCTCTGCTAGCCTGGAACACACTGGCCTGACACCCACAGAGATCAGCCTGCCTCTGCCTCCCAAGTATTGGAATTAAAACTGAGCTTTTTAGATGTAATTATGGAATTGTGGCTTTAATTTTTTTAGGTATTTATCCATCACAGATTTAAAAAAAAAAAAAACAAAAGTCAGACAATGGTGGTACACACCTTTAATCCCAGTACTCGGGATGTAGAGGCAAGTAGATCTCTGTGAGTTTAAGGCTAGCCTGGTCTATGAAGAGAGTTACAGGACAGTCAGGGTTACACAACAGAGAAACCCTGTCTCAAAAAACGAAAAATGAGAGAGAGTGGAGGAAGGGAGGAAGGGAGGGAGGAAGGGACGGAGGGAGGGAGGGAGGGAAGGAGAGAGAGAGGGAGAGAGAGAGCTCGCACATGCAATCATGTCTGATAATTACTTTGCGATAATTCAGCACAGGGGCTGGAGAAGTAACTCAGCAGTTAAAAGCCCTTGCTGCTCTTTCAGAGGATTTGAGTTTGGTTCCCAGAACCCCTATCGGTAGCTCACAACTGCCTGTAACTCTGGAAGACACCTCCGGCATCTGAGAACATCCATATATATATATATATATATATATATATATATATATATATATATATATATATATATATACACATAGCATGTACACACATAAACACACAAGTAAATAAAAATAAATATTGCCTTTTTTCATTTTTTGTTTTGAGGGGGCGTGTGTATACATGTGTTAAAATAATCTAGTACAGAATTAGGGTAAGGCATGTGGATTAGATGCTACACAAAAGAAACTAGATTAGTCATGTTAATAATCAGATGAAAAATGGTGAGATTCATTCCTTCATGCTTTTTTATACTTCTATTATTAAAAAAGAGTACTTGTTTTAAAAGCAAATTCAGTAGAAAACATAGTTACATCATCTTCATCTATCACATAAATCCCTTCAACTGCTACCTAAAAACGAGACAATCAAAATACATAACAGAACTAGCAAAAAATGCCAGCATTGATAAAAGAAGAAAAAGGGTATGTCCTGTGCCACAAGCCTGACACAGATGGAACAAGGAAAGATTCCAATGGACGGCAGTACAGCCCCAACCAACTCAGAAATGAACTAAGCAGCAGTAGACATGCGGGGGATGGAGGCACAGATGTCCATCACTTTACTGTCTTCTCTATTTCTGTATCTGCAACGTTCCAGTTAAAGAAACAGGGCTGAGGAGTGATGAAGGGAGAGAAAGAAATGAAGGAGGGGGAGGAACGGAGAGAGGAAGATAGGGAGGGAAGGAGGCTACCAACGCCCTTCAGAGGCTCACTGCAGAGCAAATTTACTTGATTTCTTTACACATTTTGGCTGCTCTCTAACTTGTCCTCTTACCACTTTAACCTTTTTACTTCCCATTGCCAAGAAAGAAGAGGGAAAAAATTATGGGCACGTCCTCAGTGGGTGGGAAATTTAAGCAACAAAACTGAACCATCCCTGTCACTATGTGAGAGGAGCCAAGACCGCTGTAACTGCAAAGCATCTCACTGTAACTGCAAGCCAGGTCTGTGGGCCACAGGACTATTAATGTAGCTGTGCTTTCTCCCTTTGCTTTCGGAAAGCAAATCTAGACTAGAAACTCTTATGTAATTTGTGTTTGGATGTGGTGTTTCAGGAGATTACCTTCTCAGATCTGTAAGTGGTTCCATCTGTTTTTATGGAAAGTTTGGGTTAGGCTGACTTCAGAAAATGAAGGAATCTCAGAATCCTTACAACTGGTTCTGGTACACTCCCTGGGTGGTATATTAAGTAGTAACAAAACCAGAGGCTGGAGAGAAGGATCACAATTGAAAAGACCTGGCTGTTCTTTCAGATGACCCAGATTTTAGTCACAGCACCCACACTGCATTTCACAACTGTCTTAACTCTAGTCCCAGGGGTTTCAGGCCATCTTCTGGTCTCCACTGACTGACTACACGTAAGATAAGAACAAAGGTTAAAAAAAGAAGAAGAAAAAGAAAAAAGCCTGGGGCTGGAAAAAGAGCTCAACAGGCAAAAGACTGCACTTCTGGCGGACCTGGGTTCCATCCCTGGTACCCATTTGGCAGCTCACCACCTGCTGTGTCTACAGTTCCAGAGGATCTGACGCCCTCTTCTGGCCTCCACAGGCACCAACATGTATGTGGTACAGAAACATAGATGCAATCAAAACATTCATACTCATTAATAATTAATAATAATAAACCTCAAAAATTTTAAAGAAAATATAAGACAAAGTATCAGTGAGAAAACGGGAACTGGAAACTATTTTTTAAAAGCTTCTGCCTATTTCTACAACCTAAAAGCGACAGAGGAACCTAGAGAGGTGAGAAGGGTACAACATGAATTGGAGGATGGTACAAATAACTGAAAGAAAACACAAACCACAAGGTAAAGAAAATTGAAGAGAACTATCACAGTAATTTGGATTCCAATTCAAACAAACACTATGCAAATAGCCAGGCATGGTGGCACACTTGTAATCCCAGCTTTAGGAAGGCTCCGTGTCACAAGGTAACAGGTCACACTTAAAGGAGCTGGCAATATTTTCTAAATAGTTAAGGCTACTAACTCTATAATGTGATTGAGATGTTTTCTCTTCCAATAGCTACTCCTAGCCCTGCCACACAGTGCCAAGTCTCAGCTGCTATGCACAACATCTACATGCCTTCAAAATCAGTGAGACCTGGAGGCTCCTACACGACAAAGTTCAGCTGCCAGCATGAGATACAGTCTTGGTTCCTTCTGTGCCACAGTTTCTGTATGGTTAACTGTAAGGAAATACTCCCAGGTTTATGATCCTCAATGATGTTGGTCTTTTGTTTCATTCTTGTTTTTCAAGACAAGGTTTCTTTGTGTAGTCCTAGCTGTCCTGGAACTCGCTCTGTAGACCAAGCTAGCCTCAAACAAAAGATCCACCTGCCTCTTCCTCCTGAATGCTGGGGTTAAAGGCATGTGCCACAAACTGGATTGATGTTGGTCTCTCCTTAACCACTGCTATTTTCTCAGCTCCACCAACCAGCATCAATTGTCCCAGGAAAGCCAAACTTCCAATTCAGTAGTGCTGGTCTCTTGTTAATCACAGCTGATTCTTCAGCACCAGCCGACCAGAATCACAGATCCTTAATTCAAAATAATCACATAAATGGCCCCGGTAGAGCCTTTGCTTCTTTCTGAAACTTTGTAAACCAGACTTCCATTGTCTGCACTGCTCTCAACATTCTCTTCCAGTCTCGCATAGAATAGACGGCCCACTGAGCTCTGAGGACTCTGCTCTGAGCTTTTGTAGCCCAAAATTCAAATGCCACAACAACCCTCCCAAAAACATATGGTCAGTTCTATGACAGTACCCCACTCATGGTACCAATTTCCACCTTAATTAGGATTTCTGTTGCTGTGATAGATAAAAACACCATGACCCAAATCAACAGTGAAAAAGGTTTATTTCCTATTACAACATATATGTAATTTATCACCCAAGGAAGAAAGGGCGGGAACTCCTCAATTCAGGAACATGGAGGCAAGAACTTATGAAGGTCATAGAAGAGCACTGATTGCTGGCCTGTTCCCCAACATTTGCTTCATCTGCTTTCTTATACATTTCCAGACCCACCTGCCCAGGCTGGGCTCCTACATCAATCATTAAGAAAATGTTCCATAGGTTTGTGCACAGGCTAATCTGGTTGGGGGCATTTTCTCAACAGGTGTCCTGTCTTCCCAAATGGCTGTAACCTATATCACACTGACATAAAAATTAGCCAACACAGACAGGAAAGCACCTTCATTTGTCTTTCCTGAGGACTAGTGGACACATGATACATACATATCGACCAAATGAGAACTAGGAAAACTCCATTGGCAATGTTAAGGAGATAATTTTTCTCTATGAATAATACCAAAGACAACGAGACATGGGCTGTATTTCCTTTTTTTTTTTTTAATGTCAGCATGTAAAGTGTCTAACATTTGGTAGTTGAGAAAGCACTTTTGTGCTTACCAGCCTATGGACCAAAAAGCCTACATACTGATGTGGAACGCTGTCAACTTGACAGGATCTAGAATCAACTAGAAGATGAATATGTGTGCAAAGGAAATTCTACGTTAAGTTAACAGAGAAGAGAAGGCTCATCCCAGATGTGGGCAGCACCAAAACTATGGACTGAGAAACTAGACTGCATAAAGAGAGAGCAAGCTAAGCAGAAGCATTCATCACTCTTCGCTCCCTGAGGCTGCTATGCCATTAGCCCTGCTCCTGCTGCCTTATCAGACTGTAGCCTTCAACTGTGAGCCAAAATGCACCTTTCCTTTCTTAAATAATTTTAAGAATTTTAAAGGACTTCAGCAGTTCAGAGTTCAATTCCCAATACCCACATGGTGGCTCACAACCATCTATTTCAGCCTTCTGACTCCACAGAAGTCAGGTATGCATGCAGTGCACAGGTATACATGCAGGCAAAACACTTATACACCTAAACAAGTAAAAACAAATTTCTTAAGAATTTTGAAAGGAAGAGAGAGAATCTTATCAAAAAAAAAAACCAAAAAACAAAAAAAAAAGGAGAGTAGAGTCAGTAAGGTGGCCCTGGTAAAAGTCCTTTCCATAGGAACCTGACAATACACACTCAAGCCTCGGAACCCAGGTGGAAGCAGAGGACTCCTGAGAGTTGTCCTTAGGTCTTCAAAGGCATGCTGTACACATGGGTGCCTATTCTCTCTCTCTATTACACACAATAATAATAATGGTAATAATAAATTTTAAACCAGGAGAGAAATGAGGGAGGGGAAGAATAAGGTAAAGACTGCAAACCTTTGTGGAAGTCATTCCAGGCTAGTTTTCACTTTCTACTGAAGTATTTTCAAGGAATTTATAATTGGAGACACTCAACAACTCATTTCTAATCAAGTATGTCATGTTTTTCTACTTTGAAACATGGCAATGTACACAACTTATGAGGTTTCCCTACAGACTTCTACAAAATCTATATGCCCAAAGGAGATTAAATCATTATTTCAAATTGACATATGTGGGTCAGCAGGGAGATGGTTCAGCAGGTAAAGGCACCTGCTGCCAAGTCTAACAAACTGAGTTCAATCCTGGAGTCCTGGTGGTGGAAGGAAGGAATTAACCTTCACATACATGCTGTAGCACACACACAGATACAGAAAACAAAACCACTATTCACAACAACCAAGAAACAGTAAGGTTACTACAGGTACTGACAATATGCTGCACTATTTTCAAAAGTTTACACAACAGAATTTAAATGTTTCACCATAAAGAAATATTTGAGATAGATATGTTGAACACAACTCAAATATTACACAATATACTCAAATAATTACATAATATACACATGTATCAAAATAACACATGAAACTCACAAATATACACAATTCTTATAGAGCTTTCTGAGATTGGTGCCGTTGAGGCAGAATCTCATGTCTAGAATTCATGATCCTCCTGCCACCTCCTGAGTAGTGGAATAGAAGATGTGCACCACCACAATTGGTTTATGCAGTGTTGAGGACTGAACCCAGAACAACATACACTAGGCAAACACTACCAACAGCCCAATTTTTATGTTGTTATGTTTCCATTTAAAAATAAACTTTAGGGATGGAGAGATGGCTCAGAGGTTAAGAGCACTGGCTGCTCTTCCAGAGGTCTTGAGTTCAATTCCCAGCAACCACATGGTGGCTCACAATCGTCTATAGTGAAATCTGGTGCCCTCCTTCTAGCATAAAGGTATACATGCAGATAGAGTACTCATATACATAAAATGAATACATCTAAAAATTAAATAAATAAACTTTAATGCTGGGCATGGTGATACATACTTTTAATATCAGCACTGAAGGAAGACACAAGAGGATCTGTCAGTTCAAACCCAGCATGCCCAACATGGCAAGTTACAGGTACATGGTAAGAGTTTATCTCAAAAGAATAATAAATTTTAAAATAAAAACTTCAGTGGGAGGCAGGCAGTGATGGTGCACGCCTTTAATCCCAGGGGATCAGAGGAAGGCAGATTTCTGGGAGTTGAGTACAGCCTGGTCTACAGAGTTAGTTCCAGTGTAGCCAGGGCTACCTACTGAAAACCCTGACTTGAAAAACCAAAAAAAAGAAGAAGAAGAAGAAGAAGAAGAAAAACCTTTATATCGAAAAAGAGAAGGTCAATATTAAGATTCCAGTTATCACCACCAAAATGCTTTCCACTAAACTATTTTTCCAAAGTTGCTATGATACCATGAAAACTTTATCAAATATTTTACCAAATATCTTTCACCCATTTTTTTATACAGAAGGACGTTTTTTAATCACTTTTATTACAAAGATAAATTAACCAGTCACATGAATAAGGACTATTCTCAGCACATTGGAGCCACTGATGAGAAACCAGTGTACTGGGGCTACAGTCACCGCCTACCTTCTTTATCGTCACCGCCTACCTTCTTTATCAACAATGTAGGAGACAGCATATACCTACCTACCTGTTCTGTGAAAATTCCAAAGACTCAGGACAAACTCCTGCACAAGTCTGCGGCACTGGCAAACCACAGCCAATGTTCCAGTATTACACTTGCCGCTCCAGCGCACCCAACTGAAGATAAGTTCTCACCATCTACCAGTACCTTTGGCTACTGCCTTTACCAGGGTCTTTGTGTCTTTGTGACTTGTCAGCATTCCAGATGGACTCCACATTCCATTTCAGAGGCTGGGGTGGAGACCAACCAGGGTAGTGGGGTAAGGGACAAAGGCGTATATCAAGTTTCTCTTGAATATAGAATTTTGATTTAAAACTATTTGTAAATAAGTCAAGATTTTACACACACACACACACACACACACACACACACACACACATGCGACATAAAGGTAGAAGGGATAATATGTAAGAAATAGGAAGGTCCAGGCTAGGTAAGGAAGGTAGTGGAAAGTCAAAGTACATGATATATCGAATGAAGATCATGGCCATGGTGCTTGAATAAAAATGTCTACAGAACCTATGACATTGCATGGTGAATGCAGTTAATTGTTTTCTACAGTGGAAACTGAAGAGGAGTGAGCATAAAAACAAAGTGTGATGATATATTTGTATGAAAGGCCATAATGAAATCCATTACCTTGTATGTAAACTTTAAAAAATGTATTTTAAATGTAGAAGTTGGGTGCATGTAATCCCAGCATTTATGGGGCCAAGGCAGGAGAATTAATTATGTATGATTGCAAGACCAGCCTAAACCACACACTGAGATCCTCCCTGTGTCTCAGAAAAAAAGAGAAACAAAAGTAGACACTACCGGTCACCAACAACTCTCCGCATGCTTCCGTAATTTTCCCAGTCTAATTCAAACCAGTCACAGAATAGGTGAAGAATCTCAACTGCTCTCAAGCTGCTGCTAAAAACTCTCCTCCAGGATCAAATGATTCCCTACTGCAATAAAGCAGTGTTGGCTGAGGGTGGGAGGAGCGCAAATACAAACAACTTTGAAGGAGCTTCCAGTCTTCAGGATAATACAGGACAGTATTTAGAACAGAAGGACCTAGAGCTAAACAGTTAGGTTCAAAGCCCTGTTCTGTCTTTAATCAACAGAATGACCCCAAGAATTCTTAATTCTGTTAAGTTTCTGGTAGAGGTATCTTGCCCTTTTGGTCTGAAGATCTGGAGAGGTAAAAGGTCTCTCTAGTAGTTGGCTGCTTTGCTTTTCTGATCTTCAGGTTGAACCCCAGTATCTGGCTCTGGGTTTTTATTATTCATGCTACAAACAATTTCTACCAAACTGTTTTACCATAGAACTCAATCAATAGTACACACAAGTCAAACTGCCATGCCAGGCCCCCAGGAAGGCTCAGCAAGGCCATCTGTTATCAGTGCTCATGATTCAATGCCTTTACTAAAAGATTATGATTACATGGAACTTACAGTGCACACTAATATAAAGTGACTTTCAACACAAAAAGCTCACTTAATAGTTAAGGAAAGCAATGCAGTTCAGAGACCGTCAGCTGTGGCTCTGCCGCCAAGGACTGCCTGGCTGCTAAGCCCAGAACATGGGCCGTGTTTTATGTCGTGTACTGCTCCCCAAACTGCTAGTCAAACAGAAACATAACAACTTTGCCAATAGAAAGAAAAGTATCTCATTTCTTTTAGTTCTCACACAAACCACAGACCATCAAAGGAGAAAGGAAGAAAAGGGGGGGAAAATCTAAAATAAACTCAAATTGAAGCCAAGCGGAGTACACATATACATCAACACAAACTTAAGAATGCACTAATGGTGGGGGGCATGGCCCTTCGATCAGGAAGCAATATATGTGAGAATAAAAAAAAAATTTTAAAAAAAAGATTATACTAATAGCCAGGTATAACAGTGCACTTTGATACCAGCACTTGAGAGACAAGAAAGATCTCTGTGCAAAGGAAGAGAAACAAGACAATCTCTGTGAATTTGAGACCAGCCTGGTCTACACAGTAAGCTTCAGGACAGTCAGAGGTACATAGAAACCCTGTCTCAAAGAGAAAAATACACTACAATTAGATCTCTTCTGCTTTGTCTTCGAGATCATTGAGAATTTCTCTGACACAGTTCACTTCTGTCCTGTAGTCTGTTCTGTAGTTTTAGTACTGACTAAAGCATACACAATGCTATATTTGGACAAACCTGCTTTCAGTGATAAGGACAATACTCAAATATTTATTTCAAACACATGACAACTAAATATGTTATAAATGAACTACTTAGTAATGGAAAAAGAATCCGTTATGAACATGAACCTTGGATACCATGTAGTACATAACAGGGCTTCCACACATTATTTACATAAAAACCTGTATGATGTTTAGGATTTGCTTCAAAATATTATGGGTAGGCAGTGGTGAGAGTCAGGGAGTAGAGAGGAAATACACATGAATACTTCCAGGAGAGCACTGCTAACTGCTGAGGGCTCTCTATCACAGTTCTCTCTACTTGTAAACATACCGTTAACTTTCGAAATAAAATGCAAAAAGGAAGAAGAGAAGGACGTGTCGGCACATGTCTAAAATCTCAGCCCTGGAGAAGTGGAAACAGGAGAACCAGGGGTTCAAAGCCAGCCTCAGCTAGAGGCCAGAGACTGTCATGAGACTGTCTCAGGCAAAAAGGGATCACTTTTCCATAACTCATAATGTTATGACAGGTACTACCTCAAATTAAAGAAGGCCAGCAGAAATGAAAAAAAAAAACATGGCTTCAAAAAATTACATACAGACATACAAAGAAAAAAGTTCTTAAAAAGAAAGCCATCTTCCACTGTTGTCCTGTGTGTTGCGCAGAACAGGTAACGCGCAGGTCACAGATCCATAGGATGGTCTAGAACCCATCCTAAGTCTTTTAACTCAAGCTCATAGCACCAAGGATGAAAGTGAACTGGCACCGTCAGACAGAAGTCACATCTGCACTGCACGCGCACCAAGTCGACAGCCCTCTGCAGGGCTGCAGAGGTTAAAGACACCCTCCATAGACCTCATCTGCTTCCTGCTTCAAGGTGGGGGCACTTAGGGAGAAACCAGTTTTCACATTCCCATATGTACCTAATTTAAGACAGACATGCTTGGCATTAGGAAAATAAAGACACAAGCTTTACTGATCTTGAGTTTAAGGGCCATGATCCAAAACCAGTTCTGGCTACAAGAGCATTCGGAAATCCTGATTTCTTCTTTAGACAGCTCAAATCATTACCTGACACTCTTAACTTTTCTTACACATAATTTTTATCTACTTTATGGAGGGGAGAAAGTTTTTCTTTTCTTCATTAAGAGAAGTGAATTACAAGGAAACTTTTCCAGGAAGCCATTAACTTAGCTGCTTTTCTTTCTACTGCAAAAGCGATTAAGTAGATTAGAAGCCCAGAAAAAAGCACAAGAGTATCATAATAAATACAGGCTCCCAAAGCCTCGGCAGACTATGAACACTGTCTAGATACAACCAGGGCCACGTTTGCTTTTCAAACACTTCTGAAAGCATTTGGCATCATTTTCTAATAACCCCCACAGCACTAGACTTCCTTGTTTTTTCAGTAGTATTTCAAAACCTTGACACATTTATTGAGCTATTTTTGGAAGACCTCAGTCTGTCTACCTTCAGGGCTCATGATGCAAATATATAAAAGCTACAGGACATCCCTTTAGCTAGAAAACTTGGCAGGCTTCCTGGGTCTCCAAGAAAATTCCAATTAGCTACTTTATGAGGAGCAAGAGTACAAGAGAGAAGAAGAGACAACTGTAAGCACAAGAGACTGGCCATGCCTGTCGCTCCATTTCTGAACCACTGAGTGACTTCCACTTAACCTCTTCCTGGCTTCTTGCTTTCCTTACCTGTCAGATCTCCTGAACAGAACTTAAAAAAAAAAAAAATCCTTACAGTCAAATGACAAAATGTTCTAAGAATTTCTGTTGGGGGAAAAAAACTAACTTTAAAATTAATAGACACTAAAGAGAGAAGAATAAAAGAAGCCGGGTACTCCTATAAGAAGACTGAGCCAGAAATTTGGGCTGCATAGGGAGACGCTGTGGGAAGGAGAGAAGGGAAACACTTAGAAAAGTCTGTCACAGTCAGCACCTAACTGCACTGTTACCAAGAAAAAAAAAGGACTGTATGAAAGCATGACCAAAAACATCTTTCTTGGAACCTACCCAATGTGATTTTTGATGGGTTCTGTTTTGACCTGAAGTAGAATCTCAAGCAGCCAAAGCTAACCTCACACATACTATGAAAGAGAAGATGAATAGAACTCTACCTTCATTTTCTCATTCCTAAGTGACGGAATTGTAGACATGCCCACCACGCCCCATCTTTTTTTTCCTTTTGCACAACAAAACCAAGGGTTTCACTAGGCAAATGCTCTACCATTGGGCTATATCCCCAGCCCTGTAATGCATTTCTAACTTCAGTAATTTGTGCACCTTTTACAATTTTCCCAAATCCTGTATTAAATATTTAATGTTTGTCTTTAAGTAGCTTTAAAATGTGCATCCACTTCCTCGTTAGGCTTAATAGCAATGAAGTAAGCTGCAAGGGTTTTATGGTCTGAGTTGGGGAGGACGACTGACCAGGTCTCTTCCTCTGTGTGAGATAGCCTTTGTCCACCAGCTGGAACTCTTTCTACCCATGTACTAAATTCCCCAGGTTTCCAGAGGACCGAGCTGGTCGTTTCAAGTATAAAGATATCTTTGCATCGGTCAAAGTCTGTGGAGAACTTAGTGAACAATCGTAGGAGTGTTGCAGGGGTGCGTCCTCTCACCACTACTCTTTAATATATTCCTGGAATTGATAATCGCAACAGCCCTGAAGGATGAGGAGATAGGTGTCACCAAAGTCTGTTCGGTCTTTCCCCAGCTGCCCTTCTGGCCTTGCCCTATAGTCAGACTGATGAATATCTTAGATATCATCATAGATCCTTCATCCAGAAACTGATGGAAACAGAGGCAGAGACCTGTGGCAGAGCACTGGGCTGAGCTCCCAAAGTCCAGGTGAAGAGTGGGAGGAGTGAGAATTTGAGCAAAGAGGTCAAGACCATGATGGGTACACCCACTGGAACAGTATACCTGAGCTACTGGGAGCTCACCAACACCAGCTAGACAGGGAAGGAACCAGCATAGAACCAAACTACGCCCTCAGAGTGTGGGTGACAGTTGTATGACTGGGGCAAACTGCGGGACCACTGGCAGTGGCACCAGGATTTATCCCTACTGTTTGTACTGGCTTTTTGGGATTCCATTCTCTTTGGATAGGTACCTTGCTCAGCCTAGATGTAGTAGGGGTGGCCTTGGACCTTACCCAAAACCAAGTGTTTAACTCTCAGAGGAGTGGATGGGGCTGGGGTTGGGGGGGGAGAGGTGGAGAGAATGGGAGGAGGGAAGGAAATGGGAACTGGGATTGCTGTGTAAAATGAAAAAAGACAGTTTTCTTTTTTAAAAAAGAAAACTAATGTTAAAAACAAGAGGGAAAGCAAGGGTTGGGCAGTACCTGTCTTTAATCTCAGGACCATGAGGCCGGAGAACTGAGAGTCAAGGCCAGCCTGGGCAAAACAAACGGGGTGGGGGAGGCCAGAAGAAAAGATAAGCAAACAGAATAGTAGGAAACGGAAAGCAGATGTGCAAAACGTCTGACTTAGAAATTGTAACCTGAATTACTGCTTTGGGGGACCCCAAAAGTAACTAACAACTGAAGTTCCGAGCACCTTAGGCCTGCAGGTTCCAGGTACCTCTGAGGGCCTGAGGTTTAACAGAGTTAATACAGACTTCGAAGGGCTGCAAACTATGCCTTCAAGCACTGTGGGAAAGCAATCTCCAGCCTGGAAACCTATACAAGCCAAATGTAAAAGCCGTCAACTGAAAATGGAAAAGTACTTTATGACATACCAGCGTCTTAAACCGACCTCCCTCCCACTTACCCCTTCTTGAACAATTGCTACATAAGTTCCTGTGAAATCAGAGTTAAATCAATAAACAGATATGAAGCACAGAAGACACAGAACCCAGGAAGAAAGATGATTAGAAATTTCCCAAAATACAGAGGTTCCAGAAATAAAAAGTCCAGAATGATAGAGAGCCCAGAAAGGATGGGGAAGAAAAGAGACATCAGTAAAGAGCTTGCTGTGCAAGAATGAGGATCTAAATTCAGTCCCCAGCACACACAAAATCCAGATCTGCTGACACATACTTATAATCCCAGCACTCAGAGAAAGGTGGGTCCCTGGAGCTCCCTGGCCAGGCCGGTTTAATATGCACGCTGACAGTAAAGACAGTGACCCCATCCACACATGCATATGTATGTACACCTGCACACACACATACAAATCTAAAATGGAAGTCAAAAATTATTTTTGAGCTTAACTTCAGGTATTTTTTTAACTTTTTTTAAATTTTGTTTATTATGCATAATGTTATGCCTACATGGCAGAAGAGGGTACCAGTTCTCATTATAGATGGTTGTAAGCCACCATCTAGCTGCTGTGAATTGAACTCAGAACCTCTGGAAGAGAAATCAATGCTCTTAACCTCTGAGCCAGCCCCAACTTCAGGAATTTTATAGCTTTCAGCATAGCTGATATCAAGAAAATCAAACAAACGAGGCAAAAACAAAATAATCTTCAGAATAAAATACAAAAGACTATTTAGAGAAAGTATTTTTAAAGTATAATCAAAGCACTTTACATGGTTCATCTTTCTAAGCTGAAGAATGGAAAGAGTGTGGATCTGTATGAAAACAGATTAACACAAGCTAACTCTAATTAAAATGTAAAGCAAATAGGTCTACTATTTATATGTACAAGAAACTGGAGCGGCGAGACAGCAGCAAGACTGCCGCACCGGCAATGAAGCATCAATTGAAACAACTACTCATGCACAAAACTACCTCCATATGAGCCGAGGACGCCAGACAGTGGCTATTAAATGCCTGTGAAACCAAATTCTTGACTTCCAGCATGTCCTGTTCCCTTAAAAAATACACAAGCCTTTAACAAATAATAAAATGAAAAGTATTCCATCATTTTTTTTAAAAAGTCAAAAAACAAGAAAATTGTGTTACTTAGAGACCAAACACACCAGAAAACAAAATCAGAAGTATTGAAAGTCGTGGCCTCTAGGGAGCTGAAAGCTGTCAGGAAGACTTAGCACTGGTCTGCCTGCTGTTTCATTGTATTCCTAAAGCATTCCTGACTTCCTAACTCATGTGAAAGTACTCCAGGGAATGCCATGTCCACTGTAAATTAAATAGCAAAAAGTGTAAAACCACATGAAAGGAAAAGCTAGTTGGGAAGGGGAGAAAGTCACACTTTATTTTCATGTTTTAAACTCTGGCACATTTTGCTAACGCTGGAAAACAGATGAGGAGCATCACATGAAAGGCAAGATGAAGGTCATTCCCCACTTGAGTATGGAGATGTAGCTCTGTGCTGTGCTTGGCAAGCATGCAGCCCTGGGTTCAATCACAATAAAAGTAAAAACCACACAACCCAAAGTAGTGCTCAGTCATGCTACACTCGATACTCAGTGCTTCAAGATCACACCTTAGGGAAGAAATGAGGGGCACAAAACCCGCCACAAAAACAAGCCTATCTCCTCCAAAAAACAGATGCTGAAGATGCCAAAAGGCTCCATGATCAAGTCCAGTTCTTAAGAACAGCATCAAATAACTTACTGGCCCTGTCGTACAAAACTAACATTCGGCCAACATGCACACTGAGTGAATTGAATAACTCATTCAATCCTCAAGCCTGACCTTCTTGTGAAATGAACTGCATACCAGCTATTCCAAAGGATTAAGGATATGAACCTGTATAAATATAGTCCAAAACAGCCTTCTTATTTTCTGGTTTAGTTTTTCTTTAACTTCCTTCTCTCTTTCTTTTCTAACATGCCACTGATTGTGGATGCTTCTGCCCTTGGTTACTTATAATGGAACCAAGAAAAGAAAAAAGAAGACAGCCCATAAGACCAAACAAACCTGTCTATGCTATGACGGCCCCAGAAGATATTGCCCAGGAAAGTGGCTTAGGGGGTAAAAGTGCCTGCAACCAAGTCTGAGGAACTAAATTCAACCCCTGAAACCCACAAAGAATTCATTCCCATAAACAGTCCTCTAAACAGGTGTGCCACAGTTCATGCAAGCCTACCTACACAGGCATAATCCCACATACAAAATAAATAAATGGAAAAACAAATCTTTAAGCAACATGTGTCAAACAAAAGAGTACGCTTAGGAAATAATTTTATAGAAATTGGAAAAAGGAAAATTAGATCATTTTTCTAGATCTAATTACAAAGCAAAAGAGAATCCAGGGCATGGGAATAGGTTACTACACTACAGCGAAAACAGCACAATTCAAGCTATGGTTAACGCTCAGAACAACAAATTAGGCTTCAACAAATAAGCGAGAGGAAAATTAAAAATAAAGAGGCAACTAAACCTTAAGGGCCAGATAGACATACCAATGAACTGTATGTACAAATCTTAATTGGCTCTTGATCTAAAGAAAACTTTTCAACTATTGACACCTGGGAGAATAGAGAGACGGCTTAATGATTAAGAGCATTTGCTACTCTTGGAGAGGACCGAGGTTCCATTCCCAGCACCCATGGTACCTCACAACTGTCTACAACTCTGGTTCCAGGGAATCCAACATCCTCTTCTGGCCTCCACAAGAACCAGGCAGACATTCATTGAGGCGGACATCCATACACGTTAAAATAATAAGAAGAAGAAGAAGATAAAACTCTAAAAAATGACACTGATTAAACTGACACTTGACTAGTTGAGCACAGTAGGTATATACCTATAATCTCAACACTCAGGAAACTGAGGCAGGAAGATTACAAGTTAAAGACAACTTGGGCTACATAAAAGAGTTTGAGACCAGACTGAACTACAAAAGGAGTTTGAACTCCATGTGAGCTACACAGTGAGACCCTGTCTCAATGCCTCCCACTTAAAACTTTGGCACGCTGACTAAGAAATCAAAGCAGCTGGGGCTGGAGAGATGGCGCAGCAGCTAAGAAAACGCACTGCTCTTGCAGAGCGCCTCAGTTTGGACCACACGTGCCTAAATTAGGCAGCTTAAAACATGGAACTGCAGTTCCAGGGGACTCTTATAACCTCTTCTGATCTCCAAAGACAAGCACAAGCCCTGTGAATACACTAACATTCAGGCGCATACACACACCAACCATGAACATAAATAAAAACGAACAACTCTGTGACTTTGAGAAATGTTTAGCATATTGATGGTGTCCAATTAAGGTTACAGACGGTGCTTATCATCTAAAACTGAAAACAAAAGGAAAAAATACAATTGTGACATCTGGTAATGATTAAAATGACCAAACAACCAAGATTAGCTCACTGTGCCCAGAGATGCAAGAGGTGGTCAGACTTGTTTGGTAACCATTTTTACATGGTATACACACTTCTCTACCTTCTGGGAGTCCTCAAACCCCATTCTTTCTCAGCATTTAAAAGGTCTATCAACACTGCTTGCCAATAAACGCTTCCATTTTCCTTTCCTTTCTTCAAAATCCCTAGGACTTCAAAAAACACTGCTTTACAGTTTGAGTCTATCCTGATAGGATGATGCATAATGAAACAGAAAGGATGAAATGAACATCATGCTGAAAAAAATAATACAGAAATCGGGCCCAGCTGTGGGTCACAGGAGTCTAAAACTAGGCTTTAGACAATGAAGCAGATTGCTTAACAGTAGATGAGGAAGTCTAGAGTCAAAGCAGAGGGAGAACACATCAATCATGACCCTGATGGTGACCCAAAAGTTATGGTCACAAAGGGAAAGGCAAGAATGACGCTGGCCCAAGGAGGAAAGCCCTACTGCAAGCAACAGCCACTTTACTGACGCAGGTGGTTTCCACCTTTCAACTGCTATTCAATAAATGGAGAACGAATTTAGTGGTCAGTTCACCATGCGCATATGAACACAATGGCCTGGAGTACTGGTTCACAACCTGTGGGTCCTGCGCCACACACCCTGCATATTAGATATTTACACCACAATTAACAGCAGTAGTATATTTACTGTTGTGAAGTTGCAAGGAAATAATTTTATGGCTGGGGTCACCACACATGATGAACTGTATCAAAGGGTGAGGGCATTAGAAAAGTTGAGAACCACTGGCTTAGAAGTAAAATAAAAAAGAAATGGAGGGACCTGAGACAAGAAAGAATTAGAGTAAAATATAATGCAACCCTGTCTGGCTGACAATCCTCCCAACAGAGTATGGATCCAGGGTTGCCACCACCCTCCAAGTTTCCTACCCAAAATAAAAGTATTTATGTTAGATTGAAATTAAACGCTATACTGAGGAAATATATATATATGTCTGCAGGTATATTTCACACAAAAAAACAATGTATTGGATTTATAAAGGTTACATTTTACTGGGTTGTTTGCCTGAGTTTAAACAATCAGTAAAACAGCCCCTTACTATGAGCCTTGTTACAAGTGAACTCCAAGTACAGGGAAAAGATGTCGTAACACAGCATATGCAAACATTTTATACTCAGGATCCGTTACCTACGGCAACACTACAAAAAGAGTACATTCTCTCTGAATTGTTGAAATCAGATCCCAAGAGTTTTACTACATACTTACCACTTCGTGCATTACTTTAAAAGATGGACAAGATTAAGTCAATAATTTCGTAAAAGTTCAAAAATTCTAAAGATACCATACTAAAAATAGTTTTAAAAAGGCATTTCAGCCATAGGAAACTCTAGCCTCATATCAGACTGCATTTCCACACAGATAACTGGTTCCTGACTACTGCAAAAAAATGTGCTTACCACACAGTCACAAGCTGTCGTCTTTTCATAACCCAACAATTCTCACAGACGCCAGGCACTGTGCGAAGCATTTTATAGACACTGGCTCATCTAATCTCATATCACTCTATGAGATAAGTAAGACTTTTACACACACGCGTGCACACTCACACACACACACAATCACCATTAAAGAAATGCCTCTGTGAAATTCTTTGCTCAAAGTCCCTGGCAGAGTGGCAGACTAGCCAACACCAAACAAATAGCACAAACGTGTTAATGACCCTCTCTAATCAACAACTCGACCATGGGAAATTTCTAAGGAAATAAAGGCAGGCATTGAGCTCACAGGTAAGAATGTAAGCAGCTAAGATTGTCTATCAGAATTCAGTTTCACCTTGACAACAGCACAAAAGGGATCACCTAAAGAATTCAATGGAAAGGAAGTAAGCACAATCAAGCAGGGGAGGAAAAAAATAAGTGACCGAAGTACAATAGCATAACAGAAAGGGAACAGGATGTCTCGGAAGACTTTGATTTCCTAATCTGACATTTAAGAACTAGGTCTGGGGACACTGCTCTGCTGCTACAGTGCAGCCCTGGGTTCAATCCCCAGCACAAAGTAACAGGGTGCTCAAGGTCCTCAGGGTGCTCAAGGTCAGAAGCCTTATCTCATACAGTAACGGTTACTTAGAAAATAAGGACTGAAGTAGATCAGCAATTTGAAACTTTTTCTGATTCACCCCACCAAATAATCTCATATCCATATTTTATCTTTTTCCGTGTGCCCCTCACCTCTCACGGTAACCTCTTTCATGTACTCATTCACCCAACATGGCATACACAAACATAATCTAACTTCTTGACTTGTTACAGTCTGAAGAATACTCCAAACAACACATTCTCACTAACCTTCTGTGTCCTCAGGGCAAGAGTATGAATTAAGAAATGTCAAAGTTTCCTTCTGACCAAGTTTAGAGTGTGTGTGTGTGTGTGTGTGTGTGTGTGTGTGTGTGTGTTTTCTTAAGAAGTAGCCTCTTTGGAAAAAAGGGGGGAAAAAACAAAGAACAATGGCAAAATATAAATCACATTTGAATGTCTTCAAACTAATGAAATGTATACTGGTCAAACACTAGTGACTCTACAAAAATGAACAAACTCAGCACTGTCATTAAGTCTGACAGGTTCAGCTCCAAAGTGCATCCAGAGAGCTGGAAACCTGAATTTAGGGTTTGAAAAAGACGGCTATATGCCATTTTTTTCTCTATTCTGCCTCCTCTTACATGTCATGTCTTAAGTCATCTAAAGGATGCTAAATGAAAAACATGCTAAAATAAAAAAATAAGTTATCTGAGTGAAACATACTTAACAGTACTGAGAATATGAAATTAACTCAATTCCATCTTGAGGGGGAAACATACAGAAGAATTTGAATGTACTGATAGGAAAATTCAAAAAAAAAAAAAAAGACTCTCATTTTTTTTTTCCCAGAAAAACTCTTGTTAAAATAAATGCTATTCCTCAAACCAGGAAAACAGATGATTTACTATTCTAGACATGGAAAACACCCATCAAAAAAAACTTAAACAGATCCAAAACCAATCAAAATAACAAGGGGAAACTATATCCAGAGATTTTTTTTAAAGCAAGTTCTCTTTGTTATTTACATGTTGTTTCTTCCTAAGCTATGACCAATTTCTATAAAGTCAACCCAAGCTTTCAAGGAATGCCAGCACTTAAGGAGTTCAAAGCTAACCTTAGCCATCTAGTAGGCTCAATATCATCCTGAGCTGGATGAGACTCTAGGTTTTTATTGTTGTATGTTTTAATTATCTTTTTTGTTCTGTTTGGTAGAGACAGGGCCTTTCTACATAGCCTTGGCTGTCCTGGAATTCACAACGAACACCAAGCTGGCCTTGAACTTGGAGAAATCTGCCTGCCTCTGCCTTCTGAGTGCAGACCCTGTGTTTTGTTTTGTTTTTTAAATACTCTCAGGGCTGGTGAGATGGCTCAGCAGTTAAGAGCACTTGCTGCTCTTGTGGAGGATCGAGGCTTGATTTCCAGCTCCTGCGAAGCTTAACAACCACCTGCAGCTCCAGTGCCAATAGAACCAGCACCCTCTTTGGGCCTGTGTGAGCATTAGGCACTCACACGGTACACAGACATACACACAGGTAAAATAATCACACACACGAAATAAAATAAACCTTTAAAATATATGTAAAAAGGTCCAGTGAATTAATTTTTCAACTAGTGAGTATAATATAAAGGTTCCCCCATCTAACAAATACATGTAAAATGTGCGTGTGTGTGTTATGTATATTCCCTTTTACCTCATACAAAATACACAAAAACACACACTTTACAGAAAAACCTACCCCAAATGGTCAATTGTTTCTAGATATATTGGAGATAGTATTTTTGTAATGACTTCTAAGCAACTGCACTATTAATAGGTACTGTGGTGGCCATATCCCTATGATACAAAGAAGTCATTCCATCTTAGATTTTAGTTTGGGGCACTTCCCAGACAGACAAATGATAGAAATCTTATGAATATCAAGTTACTGGTTCATGCCAAAACATGGCCTTCCCAAAGGATGCTCTGTCTACAATCTGTGAAGGAATCACACACAAATCCCCTATTTACTTGGGTCTTCTAAAGAAGCCAGAAAGGTCTGTGTAGAGGGAGAAGAGACGGGGCTAAGACTAGATTTGCTGACTGCTAAAAGTTCAGCCCTGAGGTTTAGTCCAAGATTCTATAAAAGAGCAGTAAATTAGGGTTTGGCTAGTCCTTGCTGACTATGGAAGCCAGAATAAACATTTACTCGAGGTATTTAAATCTGCTGAGAGTACCCAGTGGTTAGGTACAACAACTCCAATCTGGAAAAAACAGCAAGCGAGTCCACTGGAACTGTTTCTAAACAAAGGTGGGGCGGAGGAGATAGGCACATTTCCTTTGTTTTCTCTAACAAACAATACAAACTTCAGAAAGGCAACACGCCAGTTGCTGGTATTGATCTCTAAAAACTTCTGCTGCCTTACTTAAAAAAATAACTAGCAATTTATATTTTAAAAATGTCGACCCACAGCTACCTCAGTTCAAATAATAAAAAAGTCCAGGCTTTACTGTGGAAACAGAAGCAAAAATCAAGCCTCTAACTACATAAAATATGAACCCCACATTCCTAAACAAAATGGTAAAGATACAACCTTTGTAGGTCACTAGCCACAGCAACTTGAGGTGGTGATTCAGAGCAGACTAAATGTAAGCATAACTATACAGAATTACTAGTTACAGAGAAAATTTACCAATAAATATTCTGGTTGAAGACTGCTTTGTCATCTTCGTAAGTATTTTTAGTTGAAAGCATGGGTTTGGGTAGCCCACGTGGACGTGGTTCTGATTTTTAAATATCTATTTCTTACATTCTGGTCACTGGATAGGTTTCTAAACTCAAATCTTCGGAACTGGTAATTTGGAAAGGGTAAACCACGAGAACATTACATTAAAAAGAAGAAGACACCACGCTCACCAACTCAGGTCAGCAAAGTTAAGCTGGAAGGCTAATGTTCTCACAAACCTAAAGATGGGTCTCCCTGGTCCAGATGCTCATGTAACAGGAAACATTCATGAACAAAATGTCTGAAGCCATTTCTCAAGGTATAGCAAGACTTCTGAGTTCCTTACTTTTCCATCTGTACTTAATGGGTGGGTGGCGGACATCCATTCAGATTCTTCCCCTAAAAGCTCCAAATGGGCTTCTTTCTAATTGGACCTAAAAATTCAGACTTTAAACATCCATCATCAATTATTCTGAACTATCCCATAGCAGTTTACATTTCTTACAGAAATACCAAACATGTCGCTGAAAAATCCATTAAGATGAGTAATGTTAAATAATGGTACCGCTCTTGATTCTTTTAAACAATCCCCATCTAAGAGCGTTGAGGGGTGTTAGCTCAGTCCAGCCATACTTTTTTTTTCCTGCACACAGTGTCCTACTTCTAGTAGGAACTGTTCTGACTATGTCTTTCTTGGGGTGGGGGTACTTTCAAAGGAGAGAAAGTGTCCTCTCCTATCAATGAGCAGCCTCTTGTCCTCAGCAGTCAGTCTGCAAAGGAGAGACCACTACGTACTTCAAAGGGAATTCTGCCTGCGAAGTGAGGAAAGCAGAACAGGAGTAAATTAGCAAAAATCCACACCACTACTCTAAGCCATTACCACTCCTCCAGTTCTCCAAGGGCCTCCAAAGCACATAGACGTTTGCCAGTGGCTCTCAAACTGAATTGTGAAAATGACCACCCTATCCCTGACAGGTGACGCGGCCTCTCTCTTTAGATTAGTCAAACTAGCGGCCTGCTGAGAGGCTTTCTGGCCCTTACCAAGACAGGATTTTTTCAATGTGGCCCCCATCAGTGGCTGCCAAGAGCAAATCAGAGATTTCTCGTAGCGGGAGTCTGCAAACAAACTGAATGGTACTATACATTACTCTTCCCGCTAGGAAAGCCTGTACAAATATTGAGAATTCTCAACCCCATCTCCCACAGCCAAGAAACGGATCAAGTTTCCCTCAAACCCACGGGGATGTCTGACAGGGCAGGCTAAAAAAAACTGTCAATTCAGTACTATAAAGAATACAAAGATAGCACACCCCCACGAAAGAATCACAAAAACAGGAAGGGCTGAAGAAAGATGGAGAAAACTGGGACAGTAGTTTTGTTGTTGTTGTTTTGGGTTAATCTCAATAACAAGAGCATACAGCCCTGCTCACCAGACATTTCACAAGCTACAAAGTTCAAGTAACAGAGAAAACCTTGATTCCGAAAGGAGAAAATATATACACAACTCCCCTAGGTCCCACTTTCCCTACCCCCCATCCAGGGACCTTAAAAAAACAGGGAATGATGTTAAGGTGACAGAGATTTACTGAAATGAAGGGATTTAGTGACGGGCTTCCTCAGTTTGTACCGAAGGCTCCGCACAGAGACCACTCCCCAAAATAACACACTGTGGGCGGGAGCTCTTCTAACTTCACCAAAGCCAAAAACAAAAAATAAAAACCAAAATACTTGGCCCCGCCAGAGGTTGGCATCTGGGGACACTTAAAGACTAACGTTCCCCGCAGACGTCTGGGATCGAGGATGGGGGGGGGGGGGTCCCCAGACGCCGACCTCAACGCCACCGGGCTCCGCTATTTCCTCCACCTCGCCCTTCCCCTGCAGCGCACCTAAATTGCTCCCATCCCTCAGCTGCCAGTGCAGGAGAAAAGGAAGCCATCAGTGGTTGGAGGGCCTGGTGTCGGGAGCTGGAAGGCTCGCCGCCGAAAACGTGCGAGCTAGCCCGCAACTCCGAGCCCGCGCAGGCAGGGGCGGAGGCGGAGGGTCGCCCGTGTGGGCCCGAGCTGCCGCGCGCGTGGGGCCGGCGCAGCGCCCTCCCAGACTCCCGCAGCGCCCACGCTCCCCACGGGCCCATGTCCGGCGACCCCGAGCCATGCTGCCGAGCCCCGCGCCCAGGATGGAGCCGCGCCTCGGTTGAGGCTCGGCGGGCCCCCGGTGCGTCCGGGGTGGAGACGGAGAGGGGGGACGGTGCCGTGGTCCCGGCAGGGAGGGAGAAGGGCCCACGGCCGCCCCCTCCCCCGCCTGGGACAGTCGTCCCGGGCTTCCTGCCGGGGTCGGCTTCCCGCCTGCAGCCCGAGGGGACGCCGCCCGCCACCCCGGAGTCCGCTCGCCTCCTTACCCGGACACCGCCCCTCTCGAGCTTGCTCGCCCCCGAGGACACGTCCCGCTTCAGCCCCAGCCGCCGGCCCTCCGCGCCTGCCGCCTCCACCCTCCGCCGGGTTTCAAATTGAAATTCCCTGACTGGGGCCGTCAGAGAACTCAACGCGCAAGCCCCGCCCCCTTCTGGCGGAAGCCCCGCCCCACATCCCCCGCCCGGCACGCCCCGGGCGCGGAAACCCCCGCGGGCAGGCCACGCCCACGGCGTCGGCTGGCGTGGGAGGGGGGCCCTTCCCGAGGGATTCGCGCGGCTCCCAGGCCCAGTGCCCCGCCGCAGGGGCCCGGTTCAGCCTCAGAGCGACCCTGGAGATAATGATTGCCAGGGCGTGTGTGAGAGGCGTTCTTTCTGCGAATCCTGGCCTTAAATGCCCTCTCAACTTCTAAAAGTTCTTTCTTCAAAGTGCTTTCACTGACTAAACCTTCGCCGGGTGCCTATTTCGTGGGAGACAGTTGAGCAGGTCCAGGAAACCGAATAAGGAAAAGCTGGGTCCCCCTCGGTCTCCAGTGAAAGAAGCGCTTTCACAGGAAAGGCTTGAAAAGAAACCATTTATTCTTCCTGTGGGAGAGGCAGGAGAGAGTGGGCAAACCCCGTGGAGGAGAGGAGATTTAAGCCTTGAGAGTCAGGATATCTCCAGGCAGAGGCTTGGGAACCTAGGTTGCAAAGCAAACGGGGAAGAGACAATGTCTTAAAAAACAGAAAAATCTAATGGAAAGTTTTACACACACACACACGTGGATAGAATCTCCCCCAGGTCTTTTGTACAATCAGACCTCTATCGCTTTTTCTACTTATTTCATCTTTACTGAGTTGCACGGCCAGCTGTCAGTATCAACTCATTGCCTCCAGCATCGGCACCCCCCACACACACCCGTGTTCCTCTAGTCATTTGCTTCCTCCTTTAGTGATTCACCTTCGCCAAAGTCACTTTTTCTTTCCTAACCCTCGTAAAATTAACAATATCAAATTGGCCCTAGGCAGTAGAGCCTTGCCTGCAATGATACTTTCCAGGTAACCGCAGGCATTCGTGTATTCTATCAGTCGCTCCTCACCGTCACTATGAAAAAGTGAGGGAGGGTATTATCTTTGCGACATCGACAAGAGTAGGGGAACTAAAGTCACTTACTAGCATCATTCTCGTAAGTAGTAAAATTATTGCAATAACGGTTAGTATTAGTGCAATAAAAATAACAACTGGTTCTCGTGCGCCAGGAACCTGGGTCGCTTTCCTTGATAGCAGTCCCAGACACTGAGTACACAGACTAAGTGTGATAAGGTGTGTATCACAAACTGGAATCCTGATTACATTCATTTCCAGTGAAGAAGAGCTGTGAATTCACGTTCACCGTCTGTAGCTGCGAGGAAATACCTGAGATAGATAACTTAGAAGGGTTATTTTTGCTTACGGGGTTTCTGTCCACGGTCCCTCAGCCCTCGGCTCTGGTTGGGTATGGAGCATCACAGTAGGGAGCACGTGGAACAAAGCTGCTTACCTCCCTTGTGGAATCTGAGAAGTCAAAATTGAGAGACAGAGGTCTTGATATACCCTCCACTGAGGTACCCCAAGGGACCTAATTTCCGCCAGCTAGGCCACACACGCAAAAGTTCCCCCACGGCACCTTCAACTGGGAACCAGGCCTTTCCACATGCAAGCCTCAGGGGAACCTTTAAGGCCCCAGCCGCAGATTTCAAGCGTTTATGCACCTTGAGGCTGCTAAAACAAACTTCAGGACACATTATTTTCACAGACCTTGAAACTAAAATTTTGCAATTTTGATTCCATGTTAAGAATAAGTGGGATAAGCTGTTTTCATTTTTGTTTGGTGTGGCCGATCCTCACTGTGTTGACAAAGCTGGCCTAGAGTTCCTGGGTTTGAGTGAGCTTCCTACCACAGGTAGCTAAGTCTGCAGGTTCACACCACACCCCTGAACTTAAACACAGAGGTTTGGGGCTCCATAGGTCATGATGCCCACAGCTGTGGAAGCGGCTCCATGGTGAGGAGTGCTGCTTTGCTATCAGGAGAACCTGAATTCGGATTCTAGCATCCAGGTAACAAGGCAGGTATAGGATGGCAGGTGCTTACAATGCTCGCACTGAGGGGCCCGACACGGAGGGGGCAGACACTGTGGGGGCCGACACGGAGGGGGCCGACCCTGAGGGGGCAGACACCGAGGGGACAGACATTGAGGGCTCAGACACCGAGAGGGCCACCGAGGCTAGCAGACTACCAGCCTATACCAAAGCACGAAAGGACCAAGTCCAGAGAGAACCCCGCCTCAGAGGAACAAGACTGAAAGGCTAGAAGAGGACAATTGACACTCTTCTCAGGGTGTCGATTGCAGATGAATGATTTTTCAAAGACCATTGCAAAATAGTAAAATGAACATACATATAAATAATATGACATTGTTATTATAAAAAGAGACTACTACGATTGTCTCTGCTGTGATGTGTAAATCATTTCTATATGCTCCCCCCCCTGGGGGGGGGGAGAGGTTGAGACAAGGTATCAAGATCTTAGCTAGCTGTTCTGGGTAGTTTTATGTCGTTTTAGAAGAGGGAGCTGGACTGAGAAAAAGCCCCCTTCAGATTAGCCTGCTGGTAAGTGTATGGTGCATTTTTTTTTTTCTGTTGGTGACTGTTATAGGGAAGCTCAGCTCACTGTGAGCAGTGCCAGCCCTGGGCAGGTGGTCCTGGGTGCTATAAGAAGAAAGACTGAGCCGGTCAAACCAGAAAGTCACACTCTTCCGTGGCTTCTGCTTCAGTGACTGCCCCCAGGTTCTTGCCCTGACTTCCTTCAGTGATAGACTGTGACGGGAACGTATAAATGGAATACGTTATTTCTGGAGCTACCTTTGGTCTTGCTGTGTTCCTAATCGCAGCAATAGAATGCCGAGACTGTAACCCGTGCTGGCCTTGAGTTTACTATGAAGCAAAGGCTTCTTTCATTTTTCCACAAGATAGAAGTGTAGGCGTGTGCCACTGTACCCAGCACTATGTCGCTTTTAAAGACTATTAATAAGATAATTATATCTATAAGTGGGTTGTTTTATGTGGGAGCCAGCAAGATTTAGCTTGAAGAACTGATTTAAGGTCATTTAAAACTTATTACTAAGTATGTAGCCATGTGTATGTGACAGAGAGAGAGTGTGTGTACCAGGATGGACTATTTGGTAGAAAATGATCTGTCTTCCCCCGTGGCATTATTTCTATCCTTTCTTTACTTTGGGAGACTTTCATATGTGTTAGGAATATTTCCTAACACGAGCTCCCTGCCGACGCAAAATTTCCAATCAAGCCAAGTCAAAAGAAGCCAAATTAAGAAATATCCAGGTTTAATGAGAGTTCTGCGCTCTTGGGTGGCCCCGAGGGAGAAACTGGGAAGCCCTGCAAATGCAACCACTCTGGGAGGAAGGAAAAGGGACCAAGTGTTCCACTTTTGGGAACTTATTTAAATACCGTGGGATTTAGAGTCCAGACCAGGCCTGGGGGCTGGGATAGATGCGAGGGGCTGGGGCTTACGCTCCCAACTAGACAATATGTGCATATAATATCTTTTCATTAAAAGCACTTCCCATTCCCTCCCTCAACCTCCTCCCCTAATCTCCCACCACCACTTTTCTCTCCCAATGTCATGGCTGCTCTCCTTTTTTAAAAAATTGTTTTCTGGGGCTGGAGAGATGGCTCAGAGGTTAAGAGCATTGCCTGCTCTTCCAAAGGTCCTGAGTTCAATTCCCAGCAACCACATGGTGGCTCGCAACCATCTGTAATGGGGTCTGGTGCCCTCTTCTGGCCTGCAGGCACACACACAAACAGAATATTGTATACATAATAAATAAATTAATATAAAAAATTGTTTCCTATTTTTAATTTTATGTGTATGGCTGCTTTGCCTGCAGGGATGTCTGTGTGCATGAGTGCCCACAAAGGTCAGAAAAAGGCATTGGATCCCCTGAGACTGGAGTTACAAGTGGTTGTAAGCTGCCCCATAGGTGCTAAGAACTAAACTCAGGACCTGTAGGTACTGGGAACTGAACTCAGATCCAGTAGATGCTGGGAACTGAACTCAGGTCCCCTGCAAGAATAGCTGATACTTTTAACCACCCATCCATCTATCTCCCTAGTCTCATGGGCTCTCTCTCTCTCTCTCTCTCTCTCTCTCAGACACACACACACACACACACACACACACACACACACACACACATCTTAAAGCCACAGAGTGCCCTTAGTACTGCCAGTATGTGTGCATGGGCATAGGGCCATCTGCTAGTCAATAGGAATGAAGCTTTCAGCTGAAATCAATTTGATTTCTCCATGTCCAATGAATCAAGTAAATGGTGTATTCGCCAATATGGTCTTATCATCAAATGCTGAAGGGGAACTGCCCTGATTAGATTCTATTTCCAATTTGACATAACCCGGAAACCGGGGAAAAGGGAACCTCAGTTGAGGAACTGACCAGATCACATTGTCCTATGAAGACATCTGCAAGAAGTGGTCTTGACTCATGACGGATATGGGGGATCTCAGCCTGCTGTGGGAGAGTACAGCCTTAGGCAAGTGGTCCTGAGCTAACTGCTTGTAAGCCGCAGTCCTCTCTGGCCTCTGCTTCAATTTCTGTTTCCAGGTTCCTAGCTTGAGTTCCTGTCCTGACTTCCCTGGGCGTTAGACCATTACGTGGAAGTATAACCTGAGATAAACCCTTTCTTCTCTCGAGTTCCATTTGGTCACAGTGTTTACAACAGCAACAGCAAAGCAAACGAAACTAGGCAACGCTGTGGAATGTTTGAGGGTCTACGGGATCCCACTGACAAACAACTGGAAAAGAGGTGACCCAGATTGGGCGCTGCCCTTCTGTTAATAACCTGTGATGTCTGGGAGGAGTGTTGTCCCCTGTTACAGGGTAGCTGCTCTTAACCCTTTTTTAGTATTTGTGTATGTCTATATTTTAGAACTTGGTGTGGGAGAATTGTCTGTATTCTGTCAATCATGTATTTTAATAAAATACTGATTGGCCAGGCAGGAAGTATAGGTGGGTCAACCAGACAGGAAGTGGAGGCAGGGCAATGAGAATAGGAGAAGGCTAGAGAGGAGGAAACTTCCTCAGCCACTCCTGCGTAGACCACCAAGGAGGCAGCATGTAACTTGCCCAGCTGGGAAAGGTACAGAGCCATATGGCTAACGTAGATAAGGATAATGGGGTAACATAAGTTATAAGAGTTAGCAAGAAGCCTGACCTAATGGGCCAATCAGTTTATAATCTTATAGAGTTCTGTGTGATTGATTTTTCTCTGGGACTTGCCGGTTGTGGGGTACTGGGCAGGAACAGAACCCCAACAAGCCGGCCCCCTCATGTTACAAGAACTCTTGAAACAATGGTAGGTTTTCATATGACCGTCTCAAAGGCCTTGGATGTTAGTGACCCCTCCTTGATCCCCTCCCCTACCCTGCGCTCCACACCAACCTCGTGTATCCTTCCAACTCCATTGTTTCCCGTACCCCCTGCATACCACCTGCATTCTATCCCCCTCTGTGGAATCCTCGCTTCCTCCCCTCCCCTCCGCCCCTGCCCCATTTGGCCCATACTAGCTTCCTGACTTCTCTGAGTACTCCAATCTAAACACAAAACTTAGCACTCACTTAGTCTAAAAAAAATTGTGGCATTTGTCTTTGGCAGTCCGGGTTACCTCATTCAAGATAATTCTTTTCAGCCCCATCCACTTACCTGCAAAATTTTTTGTTGTTGTTGTTGTTGTTGCTTTGTTTGTTTGTTTTCTAAACAGGGTTTCTCTGTAGCTTTGGAGCCTGTCCTCGAACTGTTCTCGAACTCACAGAGACCCTCCTGCCTCTGCCTCCTGAGGACTGGGCTTAAAGGCGTGTGCCCCCACTGCTGGGTTCATTTCACTTTTCTTAACAGATATGTTATATTCCATTTTCTAAATGGGCCACATTTTCATTGTTTATTCAACAGTTTATCAACATCTAGGCTGTTTTCATTTCCTGGCTATTGTGAATGGAGCAGCAATGAGCATGGATGAACAAGTATCTCTGTAGTAGAATAGAGAGTCCTGTGGGAATATGCCCAGGACTGGCTAGCTTGGCCATATGGTAGAGCTAGATTTTTCAAATAAAGTCTGCACTGATTTCCGCAGTAACTGTAACACTTTGTACTCCTACCAGTAGTGAATAGGTGCCCCCTTTCCCTATATGCATGCCAGAATTCAGGGTCATTTGCTTTGTTTTGTTTTGATCTTAGCCATTCTGACTGGGGTAAGACAAACCAAAAAGTAGTTTTAATTTGTATTTCCCTGTGGCTGGGGATGTAGAAGATTTTTGTAAAATATTTCTTAGTCATTTATACTTTTCTTTTTTAAAGAATTCTGTTTAGTTCCATACCCAATTATTTTTAATTGGATTGTTTGTTGTCTTGATAATGTTGTTTTTAATTATTTCTATTCTCTAAATATTAGCTCTTTATGAGATGTATTGCTGGCAAAAATTTTTCCCTATTCTACAGACCACCTCATCACGTCACTGATGGCATCTTTTGCTACACAGAGGATTATTATTATTTTTTTAATTTCATAAGGTCTCACTTATATGTTTGTGTAAGTTGAGACAAATTCCCTACTTTTCTCCTCTAACAGATTCAAGGTATCAGGTCTTATGCTAAGATGCTTGAGCCATTTGGGATTTGCGCAGGATGAGAGATAAGCACTTAATTTCATTCTTCTATAAGTAGGCATCAGATTTGTCCAGCATAAATTGCTGAAAGTGGTGTCTTTTCTCTAATGTGTATTTTTGGTTCTTCTTCTTCTTCTTCTTCTTCTTCTTCTTCTTCTTCTTCTTCTTCTTCTTCTTCTTCTTCTCTCTCTCTATCTATCTATCTTTCAAAACTCATGGAGCTGTAGGAGCATGGTCTTATATCATGGTCTCATATCTATTCCATTGATTTTTAAACATTGTCTTGTTTTTTACATGTCGTGGTTTTATAACGCTAGCACCATATTTCTTTCGTTACGATAGCTCTATAGTATGACCACATCATAAGCAGTGGTGCTTCCAGCAACGTTTTTGTTGTTTAGGAACTTTTTAACTATCCTGGGTTCTTGGTATTTTTATGTGTACTGATTGGTTTTGTTTGTCGACCTGACACAAACCAAAGCCATCAAGAGGAAGGAGCTTCAGTTGAGGAAATGCCTCGATGAGATCCAGCTGTATGGCATGTTCTCAATTAGTGATCAATGGGAGAGGGCCCAGCCCATGATGGGTGGTGCTATCCCTGGGCTGGTGGTTCTGGGTTCTGTAAGAAGGTGGGCTGAGCAAACCAGTAGGTAGCATCCTTTCATAACATCTGCATCAGCTTTTGCTTCTGAGATCCTGCCCTGTTTTGAGTTCCTGTCCTGACTTCCTTCAATGATAAACAGCAATGTTGAAGTGTAAACCTAATAAACCCTGTCCCTCCCAACTTGCTCTTTGGCCACGGTGTTCATTACAGCAATAGAAACCCAAACTAAGATGAATTAAGATTTTTTTTTTGTCAGTTTCTGTGAAGAACTATGTTGGAGTTTTGATCAGGATTGCCTTGGATCTGTAGACTGCTTTTCAGAAGATTAACATTTTCACAATATTACTTCTACCAATCTAGAATCACAGGAGGTCTCTCCATCTTCAGGTGTCTCCTTCAGGTTTTCATTGCAGATGTTCTGAATTCGGTGGGAAGTGTGTGTGGATCTGTGTGTTCTTCAAGCAGTGGCAGCTCATGATGGGTGGAAAGGGGAAGGGAGCGGTCCCACCTGTCTGTGGGAATCCCATGGCTCTACACTCTCCTCGGGTGCTGGGAACTGCGGTCAAGGCATAGATTGCACAGCGCTGCCGGTGAGAGGCAAACACGAAGAGCAGTTTGTACACGCGATTTCCCTAACGCGGCTACTAACTTCCCAGGCTGTGGAGAAAGTCAGTCTTACTATTACTATAGTAGTGATTTATATGTGTGCCTCTGTGTGTTTTTTACAAACCAGAGAGACACACTGTAAAGGCTCTGGGTTGAAAATCAGCCCTCCCTTTACACAGCATACAGGCAGAAAGACCTGACTTTACTGTCTTCTCCTACAGCTGATTCAGGCGTTCTCAAGCCTCACCTTCCATGCAGGCAGTCCCAATTCTACCACCACAAGCAACCCAGACACCATCCAAATATCCCAGCAGAAGATACCGTCACAGCCGATCTTTAGTATAGTTTTGTTGGGCTTCAGAACTATAAAACAACCGTTAATTACCTATGAGTCTTTTGGGTAGAAATTCAGGCAAGGCTCAAAAGACTTCCTCATCTCCTCTCCATGTGGAATCAGGTAGCCAACTTAACTGTAGATGAAGAATCTAAGATGGCTCCACTCACATCTGCCAGCTGGTCCTGTCTCTTAGCTGGGACACCTAGTTTCTCTTCCATATGGATCTTCACTAGAAGTTCTTCCCCTCTCTCCCTCCCTTCTTGTCAACCCCCTCCTCATTCTATATGGCCTCTCTAGTAGGAAACCCAGATTTCTTACATGGCACCTGGTTTCCATGAAAATACAAAGAAAATCTAAGTCTGACTGTAATATAACATCCTATCCCATTGTCTTGTCAAAGACATACAGAAGACAAGCCCCACTTTAAAAAGGAGGGTTCACTGACTCCACCTTTTGGTAGGAGCATAGATCTAATAGGGAGAAGAAAAGTTGTTGGTAGTTATATTGAGGTATCTTGGAAACAATCTGCAAATACTGCACTTTTTCCTTCCTTCCTTCCTTCCTTCCTTCCTTCCTTCCTTTCTTCCTTCCTTCCTTCTTTCCTTCCTTCCTTCCTTCCTTCCTTCCCTCCCTCCCTCCTTCCTTCCCTCCCTCCTTTCTTTTTAAATAGGGTCTCACTCTGTGTTGCTCTGACTGGCCTGGAACTCACTATGTAGACCAGCCTAGCCTTGAACTCACAGAGATCCACCTGTCCTTGCCTCCTGAGTGCCATACTTTTCCAGTGAAGTATCAGAATCCTCTCTCAAGGAGTCTGTTTCCTTTTCCTCTGCAGTGATACTTTCCACACGATTCCCATTGGAATCATCATAAAGCCCCCTTTTCATATAAGTTGCAGTAAACGACGCAATCTTCTTTTGAAAAGCCACTGTGGCTAATGACAGCTACAGTCTCGAGTCTACCGAAGGATAGCATTCCCTCCACTGTAGCTGGAGGGTCTCCACTAACGCACCCTGCTTCGTCTGGTTCCCCAGAGGAAAAGGGTTGATATGCTGCTTCCTGGAACCCAGAGAACTTCACGGTTGCACATGGATTCTCATGGTTAATTGTTCCCTAAACTAAAAACAGAAATAGGACGTTCTGAGGATGTAGCTCAGTAGTAGATTGTTTGCAAGAGGCCCTGGATTCAAACCCTAATCCTTGAAAAGGTTCCTAGAAACGCTACATTTTAGAAAGATACAACAAAGCTATATTATTTCAGTTTAATAATCTGACCATCCTTCAACATCAAGCCTTGCTCTGAAAATATAAAAATGAGTGAAACATTATACCCACTGTCAAGTCCAGAGCCTGATAGACAATAAATATAGGGGAAAATATAGGGACTTAGGAAATCTGGCTCCTCTTCTGGCCCTCCGAGTGTCTTCACTCCCTAACAAAGACTATGTTTCATCATTAGCATCTAAGTAGATATGAACAATGAAGATGAAACAATATTCATATGAATGACAAACTTCATTGATTTCCATTTTGTGTCAATTCAAATCAGAAAATAACCACAGAGTAAGTTCAGCAAAGTCATGCTGTACTTTGATTCAAACTGATGAGTAAACAAAGTCTTAGGCTTTAAGATAGGCCTAAACTTTTCAAGAAAGGAGCTCAGAGGAGTCAAAGAAGTTTTTAGAATTCATTCAAAGACCTAAAGACCCCAAGGCAAAGGGACTATAGAAGGTGCCTTATGAACAAGAGTATCAATTTTGCTAGGATTAGACAGATGTCTTGCTATGGGAAGAAACTGAGGCAGAACACCATATTTTAATAAGATCAGCATGTCCTCTGGTTGTACCTCCCCACTCAACTTGACTGGTCGCCTGTCTCTGCCATTCTGAGCTCTTTCCCAGGCAGTCCTGAGAAGAGGGGTTGATTAGGTTATAGAGAAACAATGTGCTTCTAATACCCATTTAATTTAATATGGCAATTGGGAGGCTAAATGACCTGCAAGCCTTGGCTGTAGACTTCACTTGTCACAGAAACCACCCCACAATCCCATGAGCAAGTTGTCCCTCAATTTCCAATCAGACCTGACCCGGCTTAGCTTCAGAGATCAGGTATAGTCAGGGTGATTTGTCCAGAGCCTATCATGGACAACTTCTGGTGTGGCATAACAGTGAAAGCCAAAATTTCTTAAACATACGATGAGAAATCTTGCCGGTGGAGTATAATTTGTGAATGGCCTTGGCAGCTGGTGATACAAAACCCAGCAGCAGTGGAATAGGAACAGCAAAGAGACTGTTGAATCGAGGGAAAAATTGAAAGTTATTCCCTGAATTGTGTGGAGTTGACATTGGATAGTGTGCAGCCCAGTCCCAATGAGCTAGTTTATTCCCAGTAGCCTATAGAACTAGGAGTGACAGAGCCAAGGAAATTGGAATGTGGCCATTTCTAAGCAAACAATACTTCCACTTGGAAAATGCATCCTCCTCGGGAGTGATCCTTTGCTTATTCAAAACAGATGTGGGATAGAAAGAAGGTCGCTATTAGCCAACTACCATCCTTCAGTTGCATTCTGTGTGAGTCCTCATAGCATGGAAATGGGTTTTGCTTATTGAGAAAGACTTACAATGGATTTTAAGGTAATGTGATTCTATTATTGCCTATGACCCAACCCTCTCCAGAGGAAAATTCTCCTGGAAAGTGTGATTGCTGTAAAGAAAACCACACCCAGAAATGGCAAAAAGCCATACAACTATAGGCTCTAAGGAAGCAGGGGTTTCTTCTGCCTTGTATGCCAGAGTATTTTGGTGCTAAGTACAATGGTTCAAATAAGCCATCTTCATCAAATATTTGTTGAAAGAATAAAAGAATATCCTTAACTGAAAACAAGTGAAGTAACTACCATTTCCTGCTTTGACAGATGAGGTATTCAAACAGAAGTATCGTATGATCTAAAAATGGCAGCTATCATAGTTTTGCATGTATACGTGCTCCCGTGTGTGCACATGTGTGAGCAGGGTGTGTGTGGAGGTCCACATTCAATGTCACGTGTCTTCCTCAATCACAGTCCACTTCATCTCTTGAGTCAAGGTTTCTCACCTGAATCTGGAACTTGCCAATTCAATGAGACTGAGTTGCCAGCAAGCCCTTGGGAACCTCCAGTCTCTGCCTCCCCTAGAACTGAGATTACAGGTGCACACTACCAAGTTCTAAGCGGGTTCAAAAAATTAGAATCCAGGCCCTCAAGCCTGCAAAGCACTCGACTGTGCTGTTCCTGGTCCCCGGATTTACCACTTGACAATGTATTGTAAACACATAGCTGAGCCTGACAGAAAAGGTAATTGGAAGAGGCCAGACTCCAGAAGCAGGACAAGTCCCCAAAGGTGAACAACTGTCAAGGCTAGCACGGGCCTCACACGTGGACACAGCTGTGAACCGCCTGAAAAGGCCCAGTTGAAGGGGAATATGTCGTACCAACACACATTGTTGCCGAGCTCGAAGCAGATCAGAGGAAAAAGCGCCCTTTTGAAACACAGCAACCTTTAAGGGGTGTCATTCCTATTACCATGCTATCGAAACCATTGTGGGGACTTTGGCCCACAGTCATCTGCATATTTCTGATAGTTTTTGACTTTGTTTTCCGTAAGCCACACTGTTAGAAGACATTTGGTTATGAAAAGCAACCTGAGGCGTGGAAGGAGGAGGCCTTCCCTGTGGAAAGATGCCACACTAACTCCTAGCACGCATTCCCCAGTCAAACAAAGAGAAGTCCAGGTAGAGTGATGTGTGCCCGTAAACCCAGCACGCAAGATACAGAGGCAGGAAGACCACTGTATGTTCAAGACCTGCCTGTTATACCTGGGAAAGGGCATTCAGGTGGAAGGGCATGTGCTGGGATCAAGGGCACTGGAGGGACAATGGGCATGGATAAGATCAAGGTACAGTGTCAGATAATACAAGAGAGGGTCTGGAGGGATGCTCTGTGCTCACTGCTCTTCCAGAGGACCTCGGGTTGACTCCCAGCACCTGTACGGTGAGCTATAAACCACCAGTAACTTCAGTCCCAGGAGATCCAATACCGTCTGCTTGCCTCCAAGGACACTAGACATGCATGCAGGCAAAGCATCCATCTATACAAAATATAAAATAATAATTTTTCTGTCAAAGAAGCCATTTGTGATGATCAACATCCAGATTAGCAGATCTTAGGAGATGGCTAGGTAGTAAAAGTTCAAAGCCAGTCTGACCTTCATAGAGAGATCTGTACTGGCCTGAGCTACATATTAATACTATATCTTGTCTCTTAAAAAGTAAATAAAATAAAGAAACAAAAAAAGGCAAAGATAGTGCATAATAACAAAAGGAAATAAAAATAAAAATTTGTATACACCAATGTTGGAGCACACAATTATAAAGCATTTTAAAATGCAAATAGGGTCCACTGGAGTACTTCTCAGAGTAAAGGCACTTGCCACCAAGTCTGACAACCTGAGTTTGAGTCTCAGAACTCACGCTGTATAAGAAACAAATACAAAAAAACTAAAAACAAAACACAACACAACAACAACAAAACCGTAGTAGTAGTTTCCACAGAGTTGTCTAGAATTGGTAGAGGAAAACAGCTTCGCATTACGCTGTGGAAACTGGAGAGTTAGCAAAAAAATTAAAAAATAAATGACCGGAGATTTGTTTCTTGTATTCTGCCGCAGCCCACGTGGCTGAGCGGTTAAGCGCTGCGCTCACTCCTGCAGAGGTCTCGTGTTCGAGTCCCCGGTCCGGAGCTCCAGCAAACATTCCGCCTCAGAATGAGCTGCTATTAAAAAAAAAAAAAGAAAGAAAGAAAAAATGATGGGAGAGATGGCTCAGCGGTTCGAGCACAGACTGCTCTTACAGAGGACCTGTGTTCAATTTCCAGTATCCGCAAGGCAGCTCGCAACTGTCTGTAACTCTTAGTTCCAAGGGAACCTGACACCATGGCAAAAACACCGATGCACATAAAATTAAAAAAATAAAATAATTTTAAAAGTACAATACCGTGATGGTAGAAATTAATCCTTTTGGAATGGAAACTGCAATTAGTACACGTGTATTATAGATCTAGTTAAAAGGATGATTGGGTGGGGGCATGTGCCAGGGTGCATGGAGGTCAGAGGACAAGTTGGTAGAGTCAGTCTGTCCTTTCATCTTTACATGGATTCTGAGGATCGAGCCCAGGGCACTAAGCTTGCGTGAGTATACCCTTCGCTGCTGAGACGTCTTGCCAGTCCTGATGCTGTTGTTTGTAAAGAACCAACCCTGTTTCCTGCATCCTCGAAGTTTTCATTGCACTGGGTTTTGCTGTGACCATTATTATTCCTTGCTGCCTACTGCTTTGGAGTTTGGGTTGTTTTTGTTTTTCTAAAAGTTCTTGAGATATATCGTTAGGTGCACCTTGAGGTGTATAAATAAATATAGCTTGTCCTCAAAACCTGAAAGCATGCTATCATTCACTTACGTCTCACTTTATCAAAATGAGCAAACATTAACCTTGCAAAAATATGGAAGGAGCAGTGTAGACTGATAAGCCACACCCTTTCCTGCCCCTCTGAATGGAGTGCTTGGCTTACAACCACCTAACTTACTGCTCGGTGGTGCCTGAATAAAGAAGTGATTAGGTTAAAATTGTTTGATCTGTCATCATTTTATTTTTACCTAGAATCTCAGAACTCATGTAAAAATGTCAAGTATAACAGCAAGCACTTATAATCTCAGCTCTAGGGAGACAGAGACAGGAGGATTTCTGGGGCTAACCGGCCAGGCTAGCCTGATTGGTGAGCTCCAGAATTAGTGAAAGACCCTGTCTCAAAAGAGGTGAACAATATTTTGGAGGATGACACCTTGAGATTGTCCTCTGATCGCCAACATGTAAGTGTGCATACACAGTCACATACCTTCTACATGTATTTTGCACACACGTGAACATGCACATGCATTTATAAAAAAAAAACCTGTTTGGCATAATATAGTAAAAGTGATTTCATGTATATCTGATGACCTAAAAAGTACACTTCAAAGATTGTGTTGTAAAGAAATGCACACATATATACAACAAAAGGTGTGAGAAACCAAGGAAGCCCTAGGTGAAGGTGTAAAGAACAAATGAATGAAGCTTTGAGTGAATGTGGACTATAGACATGGGCTCAGTCATATCAAGAATTCCAGTGCTTCTGACTCATAGAATGGCAAACTCTTCTAGTCAAAGTATGAGTGTTTAAAATTCAAGCTGGGCAGTGGTGGTGTGCACCTTTGATTCCAGCACTTGGGAGGCAGAGGCGGGTAGATGTCTGCGAGTTCGAGGTCAGTCTGGTCTACAGAGCTAGTTCCAGGACAGCGAGGGCTATTTTAGAAAACCAAAAATCAATCAATCAATCAATCAGTCAGTGTGTGCAAAAAACTATCAACCACAGCTTCCTCCTTATAAACAACTGTAACCTGAGACTGCTCCCTACAGAGACCTCCTTCCAAGATTAATTAAACCTGCCTCCTGGATCAGCTGTACACAATACACTTACCCCTTGATCCCGATGTATAAAATAACCACACTGTGTTTCCAGGTTGCTGCTGCTGCTGCTGCTGTTGCTGTTGCGTCTCCATCAGAGGGAACATGGCCCACCCTACCCCAGCTTTTCTGTGTCTGCACTCCTTCAGTGTCGTTTCTTCATCCTCTCATCCATGCCAGTCAAGTTTCCAGGACAAAGTCATGCAGGGTGTTGCACAAGGAATATGACATGCGCCCAGCAGCATGCTTCTACAATGGGCCCAGTAACAAAATCTTACTAAAGCAATTAAAAGGAACAAATTATTGGTACCATCAAACATGGGTGCACCCAAAAATATTAATTCTGAGTGGAAAAAAAAGCCAGACACAAAAGAATACTAAATAGCATGGCTCTGTTCATTTAAAGTTCAAAACCAGGCAATAATATCCTATAATGATTACAATCAACAGGGATGCTAAACACTGGGGGAGCAATGGCAGGGAGGAGGTTCTGAGGCACCAGCAATGATTTCTGATACGGATGGTGGTTACCTTGGCATGCGAATGTCTGCAAAATAAAAATCATTGAATAATAAAATTGATGATCCAGAGACTTGAGGGATGACTCAGCAGGTAAAGGTGCTTGTGATACCAGGCTGGGTTTGGTCCCAAGAACCCATGTGAAGGTGGAAGGAGAGAACTAAGTTCACAAAGTTGGCCTCTGACTTTCGCATGCACACCATGGCATGTACACACACACACACACACACACACACACACACACAAATAGTGATAATGAAATAAAAAAGTATGTTTAAAAAGAACTTGGCATTTGTCCATGTTTCTGCACCAGCGTTAATATTTCCATTTACGAGTTCAGTTCTCAACTCCTAAATAGCTGCTTACAGTCATTCATGGGGTTCATTCAACTCCCTCTTCCAACTGCTGAGGGCACAATCATACACACAAAGTAAAAGCAAATAAAATCTTTCTTAAAAAGTTAGTAGGCGTGAGGAGAAACGTGGTAGCAATTCTAAAATTAAAAAAGGATAGTACCAAGAGTATGACGGCTCAGTCCTAATATTCAGCTAGCAGTGTTAGGCCCTGGGTGTAACCCCTAGAACTGCGAAAGGGGGTGAAGAAAGGAAAACACGAGACACTTTGGGATTTCTCCAAATCCTGAGAAACAGCAGACACGAGAGGAGGATCTGTTGTTTGCTGTTGCTTGGTGTTTGTGTTTGGCTACTGGAGACACAGTCAGATGTATCCCGTAGGTGAGGGTAGCCTTGAACTAATAATCCTCATTCTGCATCCTCCCAGGGCTGGATCCAACACCCTCCACACCTACTTGAGGAGGTTCTGGGAAATTCAGTCTAGCTGGGGCTGTAAGCATGGTAGGTGAGCGAGTCTCCGATGGCGGTAGAGCCCCCAGCCGTCACCAACTGACTTGGTGAGCAGGCAATTTTTTAAAATTTCATTTTAAGAGAAGGGTGTCTTGCTAGGTTTTGAAGGCCTCTGTCCCCAAATACTTCTGATCTCAAGCAATCGTGCTGCCTCCGTCTCACTCATCTAGAAGCACAGCCGGAATCTCACACCTGGTGAAAAAGCACTCCACTGGTAAGAGCAGCTGAGAAGGAAGAGACTCTGCCCTCTTGCAGCAAGTTGGCTTTTTGTGATTTAGCGTCAGGAAATTTAAACGGTGTAAATATTACTGGAGTAGAAAATTCCACCTGCTTAGTTAGACTTCACCTCATTATAGTCCAAATAATTGGTTAACTACTTATTCAAAGTGGTTTTTCGGTTGCTTTTATTGCATTGTTTCCAGGGTCTTGTTTTTCATCCTGTCCTCTGGGAAGTCTCCTTATTAGAATTGCTCTGTGATCCAATGAAAGGATTGTGTCACCAACCTGGAGAGAAATAACCCATTTCCATTCCCACAGGCTACCTCTCCTCTACCCTGGGTGAGTTCTTAAAAATATTTGCTGCTTTGTATGGTAAGCTTATATTTTTCTTCACATGAGTGCATATCCACAAGCATAATTGTGTCATTGCTCTTATTCCTCAGTTACTTATAAGAATAATGTCATCTGACTCACGCAGTTGTGCTGTTCAAAATAAAATGTGCAGTGCAAAGGGAGTCTGAGAAAGGCAGACATTTCCTCCGCCAGTTTATTTTAAAATTAGTAATTATTCTTAAACACAAAGCAAAATGGTTCTTGACAAACATTAAATACAGTTGCTCATGTAAGCAATTAAAAGTATTTATAATACTTCATTATAACAACCAAGTTTTCTTTACAAAAAAAAAATATTTTTTACAAGTTCTTGTGGCACATTTTTATAATTCCAGCACTTGAGAGGTTGAAACTGGAAGACTGAAGTCAAGGCCAGCCTGGGCTACAAAGAGAGTTCTAGGTAAGCCTGGGCTACATATGGAGCCACTGTTTCAGAAAACAAAAGCAAAACAAAAACATGCAAAATTTTCAGAAATTACAGTATGAGTTGGTAACATCCACTACCAAGCCAAAGAGTAGGATCAAAGTCAGTCAGACAAAACAAATGTTAAAAGCCACATCGGTACTACTTTAAATAGGTAGTCATATTTTGACATAATTTGAAATACACTCAGAGAATGAGATATTATAAATTCTTTTTGATAGGAAGGCTTTATAAAAGCAAAGAGTTGTTACAGATCATATAGACTTTTTCTCAATATACGGCTTTTACTTAAATGTAAAACAGTAAATTTAGCTGTGAAACTACCTTGGATAACTGGTGTTGTAAAAGGAGCGGCGGGCTGCTTCCCGTCACCCAGCTAGCTTTACCCGAAATAGTTACATGGAAACTGTATTCTTTTAAACACTGTCTGGCCCATTATTTCTAGCCTCTTCTTGGCTAACTCTCACATCTTGCTTTAAATCATATCTAGTAATCTGTGTATCACCACGGGGTTGTAGCTTACCAGGAAGATTCTAACCTACGTCCATCTCAGGCCAGAGCTTCATGACATCGGCCTGACTCTGCTTCTTTCTCCCAGCATTCTGTTCTGTCTACTCCACCTATCTAAGCTGCAGTCCTATCAAAGGCCAAGGCAGTCTCTTTATTTGACCAATGAAAGTAACACATAGACGGAAGACCCACCTACATCAAACTGGTACCTGAGAGGCCCTTGATTCCTCTGCAAATTTTTATCTCATTTTTAAATTTTATTTTATGTGCATCAATGTTTTGCTTGAATGTGTGTCTGTGAACCATGGGTGTGCAGTGTCTACAGAGTGAAGAAGCCATCAAATCTCATGGGCCTGGAGTTAAAGACTGTTGTGAGCCACCATATCATGTGGGTGCTGGGAACTGGACTCAGGTTCCCTGGAAGAACAGCCAGCACTCTTACCTGTTTTGCTGTCTCTCCAGCTCACTTTCACTAATGTTTGGGAGACTGATAAATGGAACCCTGGCCAGAGATGTCTCAGTGGGTAAAGTGCTTTCTTTGTGAGAAAAAAGGAGTTCAACTGGGATATTGACACATGTAGTTTCTGGGATGGGGAGGCAAACACTAGCTGCTAAGAGCTCTCTGACCTGTCTTTCTAGCCGACTGTGTAATATCTAAAGAGATGTGAGAAGCCCTGTCTCAAAAACAAGGCTCCTGAGGAACAACAGGGGAGGTCATCCTCCGGCTTCTACATGCAGGTAGACTAGTGCACAACTCCCGTGAACATGCCCATACTCACCACATACACATATACATTCAAATACACACATTGAAAAATGAATAAATAAAAACACAAAAAATAGGTGTGGAATCCATGCAACTGACATAACACAGAAGTTGAGAGAGAGAGAGAGAGAGAGAGAGAGAGAGAGAGAGAGAGAGAGAAATTAGTATCCTTGTCCCAGCATAAAGCTTTCTCCTCCCCTACACAGATGTTATTTACTTTGAGGTTATCTGAAGTCCAAACAAATAGTTTAACTCTGTTAGCAATGGCCTGTGAGTTGACAAGGTACTGCCCTTGACCCCTTTACTAAAGTAAATACCCTTTGATGGCATTCAGCCTTTTCAGCCTACCAAGTTTCCCAATCAGTTGGGAAACACAGAAACGAAGAGATATGAATGGGAAGTAATTTTGTCATTATTTCTTTTTCATTTCCTTTATAGCCTTATACAAATGTCTATAATCCCATATTTGTTATGAGAGTATAAACATGCAAACCACTTTGAAGTTCTGACTTCAAAAAGTTTTCAACATTGCGAGGTCTAGCATAGAGACAAGATTTACTTTATCGTAAGTCCTATTCAATCAACAAAGAACTCTAATAATTTCCAAACTCTCAAAGCAAAATTATCTGAACATCTGGAATCTATTAAAGAACTAAGGAAGCGTTGCCACAGTTATGCCCAGAAAGGCATTTTTATTATAAATTCCCTCAAAGCAGATCTCTGGAAAGGAAAACTAAATTGCCATTACCACTTTACTCCAGTTTCTCTCACTAATGGGACATTGTAATCCAAATATAAAATTACTTTGGGGAGAACCTTGGCTTAGCGCTTATCTGGAAAAGTGGGCACTTGGAGATTATGAGATATTGATTGCATAGTGGCTGACTTGGATACTACTTAGTGATGTCTTGATTTGCATTAAATGTATTAAAGTATGATTGGATTCCAAATCAGTCGGCGCTTTCAGTTCTGCTTTGCAGGAAGGAGTTTAATTAAGAAGAGCCATCAACTCGGAGCCCCGGTGTTCTTTCCGTAGCACAGAGATATCTTTGCAACGCAAAACAGGAACGTGAGAGCCAGGCAGAGTGCTGCTCATCTGAAATGCTTAAAACCAAAAGGTGTTCCAGACTTGGATGTTTTTAAAAAAAAATCTGTGCATTTTTGCACGTATTAAGTGTATTCACCTTGTGGCCATTGGTCAAAAATGTCCCAGGATACCTGAGAATGCATCCCTACACATCTGCAGATGACATCATATTGTAATGCCCAGAGGCTGGAGCTTATGCATAAGTAGTAGTAGCTTTGAGATGGGGTCTGAGGCCTAACATGACATTCGCTGATGTTGCATATATTTCTTATATAAATAAAAGATAATGAAAATTTTTTTATGTGTTTATTTTCTTGGTGTTCATGTTACCACACACATGTTAGAGGACCACCTGTGGGAGCCCCTACACTTTTTCTACAATGCAAGCCCTGAAATTTGAATTTAGGTCCTTAGATTTGGCAGCGAGGAGCTTTACCAAATGGACCATCTCACCGCCCCGGAGGTAACTTTAGCTGGCATTCTTACTGTGTCTGCAACTCATCACACAAGGTTACATGTGGAATTTTCCACAGTTCCTATTGTGTTAGTACAAAAAAAAAAAACCTTTCAGATTTCAGAGCTTAATTTATTTGCTAACTGACCATTTATTTTTGGTGTTAGAGAGTAATCCCGGCCCTTTCCCATACCAGTCATGTGCTCTACATTAATCTGTGACTCTAGACCTCTTTTACTTTGAGACAAGATCTCTCTAAGAAGCACTGACTAACCTAAAGCTTGATATCCTCCCGCCTCAGCTACCCAAGTAGCTGAGATTATGATTGGTTGTTCAGATTGAGAGTCAAAAGCCTAATACCATGAAGTGACTAGCAGTGTCCAGTGATTATTATGCCCAATAAATGGTCTCTTTCTCCTTTATGTCCTCCTCCCCTTTAACTCTGGTATCAACATGCCTTTCACTTCAGGGCCTAAGCAGCTGTCACTTGAAAGTCTGTGATAACTTCCTGTATACTTTCCCATCATTGCTGATCGTGTGAAAGGCTAGACATCCTCAAGAAGGCTCTGTGCGCCGGACGGTGGTGGCACACGCCTTCAATCCCAGCACTTAGGAGGCAGAAGCAGAGGTATCTCCCTGAGCTCGAGGTCAGCCTGGTCTACAAGAGCTAGTCCCAGGACAGGCTCCAAAGCTACAGAGACACCCTGTCTAGAAAAACAAAAACAAAAAAACCCAAACAAACAAAAAAGAAGGCTATGTGCACATTTCTGGGCCAGGATGCAGGAGGGAAACAGAGACAAAGGAAGAAAATGCTCTGTCTTGAGTCATACATCAAGTTTATAATATTCACTCATGTCTAACCTCACTGTTCAGGGTTGTTGCCGACTATAAAGCTCACATTCTTTTGTGTTCAAAAACTCCGTCACTGGCTTCTGCCGTGCCCACCGCTGTGATCGTGGAAAAGTGCATGTCGGAATTTTCAACTGTTGAGCTCAGAATGGATACAGAAAGCCAGGACAGATGTGAGTGGTGGTGGCAGCTATTTAAAAGCAAAAAAAAAAAAAAAAAAAAACCGAAAGGGAAGGACCTAGGCATATAAATAGAGCAGCAGCCGTGTTGCCTGAGAAACTGCTCACTGATCCCTTGAACTGTGGAAAAGAGGCGAACACAATAGCTGAGAATCAGAGCAAGACCTGCAGCCAAAGCGTACAAAACGCAAGGCAAACTGGGTGAACTTACGCTGAGCTGTAAATGGAGGGTGTATGGAAAGGAGGCTGAAAAGGTGTCAAAGAACAGCGTCCAGGATGAGTAAAACCAGGTGACACATGAGTTATACCCTCAGAATACAACCTCCCACTATGTGGGCAGCTCCCTAAAAACCACTATTAGTCTGGCTATACAAATTAACCCAGAAAGAAGGCTCCCGCACAGTCCTCGTCAGCTCCCAGCCTGCTCACCTTCTGTATGGGGTTGTCCTGCTCTAGGAAGGTATAGCTGCCTGCCATTCCCACTTGGATGCAGAGCACGTTAGTTCAGTGAGTGATGGGAAGGAGGCCAAAGGAGTAGTTTTTTTTTTTCTCTTTCTTTTTTCTTTTCTTTAAGGCTTCATTCTTTAGTTGTTATTGGCCTGGCATTCACTGTGTAGCTCAGACTGGCCATGATTGTACATATGTCAATCCCCCTGCCTCAGTTTCCTGACTGAAGAGGCAGATTTTATTATTCTGTGGATGTACCTTTCTTTCTTATTTGGATTTACCTTTACAATAACATAAAAACAAAGTTTAACTAAGTATAAAAACTATTATACTTTGCATCTGTCTTGGAAAGCTTGTTATTAAGTAATGATAATTCAGGTTCTGATCCTGTTTGATTCTGACTAGCTAGGTTTGGAAATAAACCTTGGTTTCTCCTTTTATAAACACACGATGTGAATTTAAGTAAATCTAACTTGTCTGAGCTTAGATTGCCTCTTCTGAAAATGTAGGCATGACTGCTGTTATCTGCTAACTAGACAGAGACTGAAAAATTGAGAGAGCGGTGTTGTTGAACACTGCAGTCCAGCCAGATCGCCTCAACACCTCACTCATTAGCTCCACAGACATTGACCTACTGAGGATACTTACCCAACATTTTAAGGTATAATTCCTTTCATCATCTCAACTGTGCTCTGGTCATGGCCTAAACCGCCACCATCTCTCACCTGGGTTATTGCAATATCCTCCTAAGAAGTCCCACCAGTTCTGAAGCCATCACTGCTCCATCAGCACTGTAAGCCAGCATGAGCTTTCAAACGAGTGTCAAATCCTGACAAAGGGGATGCAGCCCACGCATGCTCCCTGTCTCCTGGAGCGATGTTCTTCCGCCCTCTGTATTCCACCCACACTGCTCTTCCTTCTGGAGCGCGCGCGCGTGATGAACTCAGCTGGATCCTTCCCATGTATAGAAGCCTCTGCTGCCTGGAGCATCCTTTTCCCTCAAACACGTCTAAGACTTGGTGTCTCTCCTCCTTCAGGTCTTTCTTAAAACATGTCCTTAGAGGAACCTTCCCTCGCCCTTCTAAGATGCTGCATCTCTCTCTCTCTCTCTCTCTCTCTCCACCCCTCTCTCTCCCAATCCCCTCCCTTTCCCCCCTCTCTTCATCCCATTCTCTACCTTACTATTTTTCCTTTCTTTTATTACCATCTATCACTCCTATATATTTTCATTCTTGATTGTTTAAACTACCCCCACTAGTAGGGGCTCTGTAACCGCAGGGATTCAACTTTGTTTTATACCTAGCCTATAATAAAGTACATGGCATGATACAGTAGCAACTGAATCCGTAACCCGGTCAATCTGTCTATCTAGCTTTAAATAAATGAATGAATGTTGAAGCAAAAGAAGAACAATGAGGGAGCCATAAAGTGGCTCAGTCGTCCATGTATCCATAGTGACACTTACATCTGCACTGCTCATAGGTGAGCAGAAAGACTCTAGTGCATTGTGGAGATGCCTTTGTGAACCTCACTAGTTGGACAATTTCTGTTTTTCTAGCTTATTTATTCAACTCTAAAGGGCGAGGTCATAAAGTATTTGTCTTTTCTGTCTTGCTTAGTATAAGACTTCAAGGTTCATCTCTGTTGTCGCGTGTGTCAGAATTTCCTTCCTGGGAAAGCTGAGTCAAATTCCACTATCGTACGTATGTTTTGCTTTCATATTTTCCTTCCACTGAATGATGGCTTCCTGGACTATGTCTATCATTTGGCAACGTGAAAACGCAGCTGCCAGCACTGGTGTAAACTACACAGAGACGGGCTCAGGAGCTGATCGCATTTACACGCACAGAAAGCAGAGAGAACAGGAAGTGAGCAAGGGTGTAAACACTCAAAGCTTGCCCCCAGTGACAAGGATGTCCCTCCAAAAGGTGGCATAAACTCCCCAAAGGGTACCACCAACTGGTCATCAACTGTTCAAGTGCATGGACCTGTGAGGGACATTTCTCATTCAAACCATCACATACAAAATAGTATTTACTTCTTAAATACTATTTAAATACTATTCAAATACCTTTTCAAATACTAGTTCAAAGACCTTTTTTTATTAAAAGGTTAGATTACAGTGTGTGTGTATGTTGTGTGTGTGTTACTCATGCATGTCTCCTGTGTCAGATAAAAACCTGCAAGATTTATCTTTCTTCTTCCACCATTTGGGTTTCAGGGACTGAACTCGGGTCAGCAGGTTTGGCAGCAAGGACTTTACCCGCTGAGCCATTTCAAGGTTCAGATATTTTCAAATTAACAGTCATTTGGCCTCTTAGCAAGTTTATTTCAAACTGCAGTTACGGGCTGGAGAGATGTCTCAGTGGTGAGAGGGTTAGTTACTCTTCTAGAGGACCCGAGTTTGGTTCTAAGCACCCAGATCAAGCAGCTTACAGTTGCCTGTAACTCCACTTCTAGAGGATCTGATACCCTCTTCTAGTCTCTGAGGGCTCTCTCACACACACGTGACCCATAGACACTCATAAATAAAAGTAGATCTTTAAAAAAAAAAAACCGTGGTTAAGAGTATTTGGCAATTTGTTCTAAAAAGTTTCTGTTTATCAAGTAGGAAACTGAGAATGGGCAGGAGGAAGTTACCAAGAAGCTCACATGGAGAAGAAGCCTGAGCTTCTGGGGCTGCCCATTAGACAATAAATTTCCCTGCATAAAACAACTCAATCAGAAGCTCAGTGGTAGACCACTTGCTTGGCATGCATGAGCCCCAGGGTTCCATCCCTGGCACAGAAGAAAAAAAACCAAACAAAACAAAACAGAAAAAGCACAACAACTCAATCAGCCTCTGGACGTGGGCCCAGACATTTTTTTTTTTTTTCAAAACCTCCCTGGATGATTCTATTATGTAGCCTAGATTGAGAATCCCTGATTCAGGGGAATCTGGTGTCATCAGAAATGCAAGTAAGTTAACTCCTATTAGAGCCCTTGGAGGACCAAGTGGGGGTGAGGGGTATTTTCCAGGTTCTATTACACATATGCTATTATTGTGGCTAATCTACAGATAACTCAAATCTCCTGAAAATGTTCTAGAAGGAATAATTCCTCCATGAAGTATGGCTACCAACATCAGCTATGGATCAAAGTACTAAAACACACATAGTGGTCCCTGAGGCTAGGAGAGTTGTGCCAATACAAATGAGTGAGTGTACTACATGCAGCGGTACACACCTGCAATCTGACTGAGCACATGACAGGTGGTGGCAGAAGGATTAGGAGTCCAAGACCACAGCGACAGGAGAGATGACTTTGTGGTTAAGAGTTCTGGGTGCCTTTGCAGGGGGCCCAAGTTAAATTCTCTGTAACACCAGTTCCAGTGGACTCCCTCTTCTGGCCACTGAGGGAACTGCACACACGTGATTCATGATTTACAAAGGTGACACACTTGTATACGTAAAGAAAAGAATAAACAAATCTTAAGTTGTATCCTGTAGTTTTAAAAAAATTAAAAATGAAAACAATCACCAATAAAAGAAAGAATGAAGCTAGGCAGTAGTGGCACATTCCTTTAATTTCAGCACTTGGGAGACCCATGCAGGCAGATCTCTGTGAGTTTGAGCCTGGTCTACAGAGAGAGCTCCAGGACTATCAGGGGTACATAGACAAATCCAGTCTCAAAAAGAAGAAGAAGAAAAAGAAGGAGGAGGAGGAGGAGGAGGAGGAGGAGGAGGAGGAGGAAGAGGAGGATGGGATGTGTTGGCTAGAGGCTCAGAATTCAAGGTTAACCTTGGGTGCCTCCTACGGCTATGTGAGACCCTGTCTTAAAACAAAACAAATGATTAGTTAAAACACAGCCCCCCACCCTCCACACACACACACAAGGGAATGGTAGAAGGGAACATTTGACTCCTTGGCTCTTGTTCCAGGCAACCACAGGTACTCCATAGCGTAGTCAGTCCCACCATGCTTCCTGAAACATCTGGCATGCATTTGAGTGTTAAATAGGACCCTGAAGACTTCCTATGTGTTCATTCAGGGAAGCCCGCAGTTTAAAAGAGAGAGGCCCAAACAATACACCCAAGGCAAAGTGGTATGCGGTGACAGTTGCATGAAGACACTAGTTACAATAACTAGAGTAAAGGATGCCAAGAGGGTGTGAGACAAGACACTGGAGATGTTCAGCGCAGGAAGCTGGTGGAGACTCTGCAGGTCTGTGATTTCAGTGCCCTCTCCCAGCTCCAATCACAGCCCTGAATCCAACATAATACTGGACAGGAGATTCAGGACTTACAGAAGACAATGGTGAGCAGATTTAATAAGATTGAGAAAATCATAGACTCTGATGAACAGGAGCAAAAGGTAGAAAGGCATCATTTACCTCAGAAAACTCTCAGTTTACACAGAGTTATACCTGCCTTTCCAGTAATAACATCAGAAAAAAATAGCTGGCTCCAAAAACCCTAAGGTCATTAAAGAACATACATGGGAGCCTATACGTATGAGTGATCTGAAAGAATTTAAACAAGCAATTGTGAATTACGGACTACATTCATCCTTTGTTAGAGAGATGTTAAAATCCTGGGCTCTGAGCAGCAGGGCCATCCCTCAAGATTGGAATCAATTAACGTCAGCTGTCCTCCAGAACGGACCTTTATGGCATTTCAAATGCCTAGTCAAACAAGAGGCCAGACTTTTACAACAACAAGAATCAGCTTGAATTCTTGAAAATTCTTGAAAGGAATTGAGGTTTCTCTAGATCAAATTCTAGGGGAAGGACTTTACTCTGATCCTCAGGAACAAGCTCTTTATGATGAAAACATTTTATCCATATGTGCCACAGCAGCTCTAAGGGCCTGGGACAGGGTTCAAGACTCAGGTCAGAGAGTAGAATCATATATCAGGGTCAAACAGGGTCAGAGAGAACCCTTTAGTGACCTCTTACAAAGATTAACTAAGGCTGTACAAATAGGGATACCTGATCCAGAAGCAAGAAATATAGTAATTGAGTCTTTGGCTTATGAGAATGCCAATGTAGAATGCAAAAGGATCCTGGGGCCTTTAAAGATCAGATCAGCACCTTTGGATGAATGGGTATTACATACAATGAATGTTGATACATTTGATTATGGCAATGAAACATGGGTACGAGAAGCAGTTTCCAAAGGTTACAAGCCTTTGATGGTTCTAGTGGGCTTTATTAAGAGAGCAGACAGCTCACAACAAGTCGTTCACCTCTTATCTCTTAGGCTGTCTGCAAGGGATACATCGTTTTAGAAAAACAAGGTCAGCTATTTTCAAAACAAAATCGAAAAAAAAATTGTAGCCAAGTACAGAAAACTGTGCAGAAAGGAATTCAACTTAAGCTAATTCATCATTTTATTGTTTTTGCCCTATGGCAGGGTTTCATGTAGCTTAGGCTGGACTCAAATTCATCATGAAGCAATGCTCGGATTGTATTATTGGTCCACCTGTCTCCACCCCTGGAGTGCCAGGATTATGGGCATGCTCCACTGTGCCTGGCTTTGTTCCTTTTTTTCCCCCCATCTTTAAGCGGGTAGATATTTTGCACCCTTCTCTATTAGTAGCTGAAATTGCTCATCCAAGGAGCCCTAGGTTGGTTTTATCCAGAAATGGACCATCAGTAAAGTAAAATAAAATAAAAAATATCATTTTTCAGAATTTTGTTGTGCAAATATATTACATACTTGTTACTTCTTTACTTTGATATTTTACTACGTTGCCTATAGGTTCTTCATCTCTATTGACCACTGTTTTCTCCTTCATACAGAAGACAAATCTCTTACATCAGGGACTAGCAATTTATATTCATCTGTCTATCTGCTTCTCTTCCTTCCTGCTGGATTGAACTACAATTTTGCATGTTATAGCATAGGCAAGCACTCAAAGGGCAAGTTATACCCTTAATCCTATTGATGCTTTTGTGTGGCTTTCAAGATAAGAATGCTTTTACATTGTAAGTGCAATAAGAAGAATAATGTTTCATTGCTTGAAAATCATATAAAATTCTAATTTATGTTCATATATAAAGTCTTAATAGGAGACAGTCACATACATTCATTTACATATTGACTGGTTTTGTTTAGAAAAGAAGAGTTAAATTGTGGTAAAGGGTTGAGGATGTGACTCCATTGGATTAATGCCTGCTTATCATGCATTAAGCCCTGGGTTTGATCCACAGAACCACCTGCAACTGGACATGGTACATGTATGTAATCCTAGTGTTCTGGAAGCGGAGGCAGGAGGATAGAGATTCAAAGTCATCCACAATCATACCTGAATTCCAGGTCAGCATGGGCTGTATGAGACCCTGCCTCAAAAAATAATTAATTAATATCAAAATGCCACAAAGACTCCTGGCCCTTCAAATCCTAAAACAGTCACATGTGGCCCTGTGCAGAACCTTTTTATCCCTGACCCCTGGACTAGCTGATGGCAGGATGCTCATATGTTAGCTAGCCTTAGGTACCCATAAATTTTAAACTACTTTGCAATGAAGATAATAACGTCTGTCTGTGGGTTGGGGCCACAGCTCAGTTGGTAGAGTACTTGTCTAACATGTAGAAGGTCTGGGTCCTATAGTCAGTATCAATTAAGTTTAAGGTAGTGATGGATCCCTGTAATCTCAACCATGGCGAGGCTGATGAAGGAAGGTGGAGAGTCCAAGGTCATCCACACTATGTAAGGAGTTTAAGGCCAGGCTGGTGAGACTCTAGCTCAAAATTAGTAGAAATAAGAATGTAGAGGAAACAGGACTTGTTTCCTCTGCATATACTGGATTTTGGGGATCCAATCTGTTTGGATACTCACCTTCCTGGACCTGGAGGGAGGGGGGAGGAACTTGAACTTCCCACAGGGCAGGAAACCCTGACTGCACTTAGGGATGGAGAGGGAGGAGGAGAGGGAGTGGGGGGGGAGTGGGAGGGTGTTGGGAGGAGGGGCTGAAATGGAAACTTTTATAATTTAATAAACTTTGAAAAAAAAAAAGAATGTATATGTGCTGGGCTGGAGAGATGGCTCGGTGGTTAAGAACACTGACTGTTCTGTAGAAGAACCTGGGTTTAATTCCCAGCACCCACATGACAGCTCACAACTGTCTGTTATTCCAGTTCCAGAGGATCTGACACTCATGGCAAAACACCAATGCACATACAATTTTTTAAAAAATATTTAATTAAAAAACCCAAGAATTTACATGTTTCGAGTAGTTTTGGCACAAGTTTTTAATCCCAGCACTTGGGAGGCAGAGGCAGGTGGATCTCTGTGAGTTCGAGGTCATCCCGGTCTACAGAGCAAGTTCCAGGACAGCCAGGAATACACAGAGAAATCCTGTCTTAAAAAACTTAAAAAAAATTACATATATCACTAGAATAACTTTTTTACTAGGCCACTCAAAATCTGTGATAAGAAATGTTTTTAGTAAGTTATTTTATCACAAATCTAGTATATCATGGTATGGGTTTAATATGTGTTTATCAGGTAAATGACTGACTCTAGTGTGTCAGGTATTGTATGACCTCAGACAGATGCCAAGGAAGAACACATTTGTTCTTACTTTATGTTTGAATGGAGCTTAGTGACACTCTTAAAGAAGCCTGTCCATGTTTGAGATGACATGCTTTCCCACGAAGAGTTTAAGCAGTGGGAAGGGGAGGGGCACCTCTTGTAGAGACCCTATCGTAATGAGCAATACATTCAGAAGGGAAGCCTCATATAGCTGCTAACATGAAGCAGAATTACCCTTCAATCATTCCCAAAAGGTAAGTTTACTATTTAATAGAAACAATTATCCAGAGACACTTTATGATTTCCTGTGTTAGCCGACTCAGAACATCACAGCTAAACTCTTCAAAGGTTTCCCTGATCTTTGGTTTAATCCTTATATAGTGGATGGGCATGTTTTTAAAATTCTGTGTGTGTGTGTGTGTGCATGCATGTGTGTGGTGTGTGTGGAACCCACAGAAGGTTGTCAGGCATGCTTCTCTATCGCTGTTCATCTTATTTCTTTGAGATGGTTGACAGGCAGCAAGTTGCACCGATCCTCTGCAGCACTGGGGTTATAGTGATGAACATGGCCGCACCTGACTTTTTATGTGTGTCTTGGGGATTTGAACTCCAGTTCTTATGCTTGAGCACCAAGCATTCCTACTTACTGAGCTGTCCCCTGCCCAGGGCCACCTGCTCCTGAACTATGAAAACAGTCAAATCACACGCTTCCCTCACTTCATTTACAACACAAATTCTCAGTCTGGAGGACCGAGTTTTCTGACTGTTGTCTTCTACTGATAAGTAGAATCCACCAGGAACTCCTTACTTCCTACAAAACAATGGACCTTGCACACGGCTCCCGCATCAGGACTGGCTAATTTCCCAGCTCTCTGTCACCGTAATAACATATAGGTATCCGTGGAATTTCATAGTGGCCCACTGCATTGGTGACATCATGGTGACTAGAGCAAGTGACAGAAATGTATAGATAGCCTTTGTGTTTCTGAAGACATGTCATAGAAGGTGGAAAATAATATTCCAATAAACTTCAGGGCCTGCCAACATGGTAAAATGCCTGGGACGCCTATGAGTCAAGCCATGCCAAGATGCGAGCAGAGGGAAAACTTCATTTTTGCAGCTTGTATCCCCTACTGTCAAAGAGCAAACCCAAACTGGACCTTGTATAGTCTTAGAAAATTACTTGTCTTTTCAGTAAATCAGAAAATAATCTGATTTATGATAATAAGTAATACAACTTTTGTTGACAACACCATTTCTGGGTGGTTCCCCCTGCCCCCCACCAATATTCTCCCTTCAAGTCAGGGGCTGATAAATGAGAGGTATAGTTCCATTGTCCCTTACCAGCAGGGTTCTAAATATAGTTTAGAGTCTGCCCTGAAGTGTCACATGTTTGAATGTGAAGGCAGAGGAGAGGCCGAAGCCGTTCCTCTTTCTCTGCCCACAGTGGTATATCTGTGAACTCAAGAGGGGAACTTCTAGCTGCATGTGATGGCATTACTGTAACTCTAGGGCACAGAAGGTTGAGTAAGGAGAATCGTGAGTTCAAGGCCATCCTGCATTACTCAGCAAGACCCTGTCAAAAGAGAGGACACACTGAGGAGATGGCTCAATGGGTAAAGTGTTTGATGTGTAAGTGTGAGGACCGGAGTTCAGATTCCCACAACTCACATAAATGCTGGGCAGATGTGGCATCCCATCTGTAATCCCAGCACTAGGGAAGTAGAGGGGAAGTGGAGACGGAGGCCCCAGAACAAACTAGCTGGCTGGATTAGCCATAATATCAAACTCTGAGTTTAAGTGAGAGACCCTGCCTTAATGTGTATGGTGGAGAGCAATGGAGGAAGACACTTGATGTCACCTGCTAGGCTCCACACTCACTGTACACACACTCAAGTACACAACAAATACACAGAAGTAAAAAAAGAAAGAAAGAGGGGAGGGAGGGAGGGAGGGAGGGAGGGAGGGAGAGACAGAGAGAAAGAAAGAAAGAAAGAAAGAAAGAAAGAAAGAAAGAAAGAAAGAAAGAAGGAAAGAAAGAAAGAAAGAGAGAAGGAAAGGAGAGAGGAAGGGTTGGAAGAGGCTTGGGGAAGAAGGGAAAGAAACAAAGGAGGAAGGGAAGGAAGGGAGGGAGGAAGGGAAGGGAGGGAGGAAGGGAAGGGAGGGAGGGAGGGAAGGGAGGGAGGGAGGGAAGGGAGGGAGGGAGGGCGGAAGAAATGACCCCAGGGCTTTCAAGCTTATTATTAATTTTAGACTGTTGCATATTCCTGATTTCTACTTGAAAACAAATGGTGTAAACTCTTTGGATTTTAATAAACAGGAAAGCTGGATGCGGTTTCTATAACATCACTCCTAAAGACACTTCAAAAAGATTTTTTATTGTTTTGGTTTTTCGTTTTGTTTTTCGAGACAGGGTTTCTCTGTGTAGTCTTGGCTATCCTGGTACTTGCTCTGTAGACCAGGCTGTCCTTGAACTCATAGAGATCTACCTGCTTCTATCTCCTGAGTGCTGGGATTAAAAGTGTGTACCACCACCCACTGCTGGGTGACATTTCAAAAATTTTAAGTACTGTAAATTAAATGCCATTCTGGGCATGGTGGCACTTTTCTGTGATCCCAGCACTCAGGAAATGGAAGCAGGAAAATCAAATTTTAAGTCAGCCTGAGCTAAATAACTTTCAATCCAGACTGGGCAACATAGTGAGAACCAGGCTCAAGAAATTTTTAAAAAATTAAGTGCTTTTATCTCGAAACATTTAAGTGGATCTCCATTTTCTATGTGCAGGAACAGGATCTAATTCATGTTTCATTTCCAACAGTACTCAGTAGGTATGTGTGAGTAGAATACCATCAGATGAGTAATTAATATTTTTTATATGCTGCATTGTAATTATTTTACTTGGCATGAAGCTCCTTTTGAAATCACGATATTTTTATTTTATTGTTTACATTTTCTTTCTCTTTTAAAATTACATTTATCATATAACTTTTGATACATGTGGCATTCCTTATAATGGTCCAGATAATTATGTGTAAGAAAGCTAGTCTTCCTAAAGGATTAGGACATGGCATTATCACTCCCTGCCATCTGGTTGTCTGCATGAAGATATAAACAAGATATTAGTTGTAGCAAACAATCCCTGTGGTTTTAATATTACACACAATTTGATCCTATGTTCTTACTATGTAACCTCAAGAGACCACATTTACAAAGTGATGTTTTATATATTCACAATCTTTTTTGGAAATTATTAGCTTATTGAGATGTAATTCAATGCCATGAATTCACCCATGCAGATCATATACAATTCTTCCTTTTTTCATACATCTATATGATTGTGTGGCTACTGTAAAAATCTAATTACAGAACATTTTTCTCATTCCAAAAAGAACCTACAACTGTAAGCAGTCACATTCACTTAGGCAACTGCATATTTACTTTTTGTATGTATCTGTTTATTTAGGTTTAGTAATATACCTATATCACTTATTTTACAACATAATGTTATATTTAAGACGAAAATCTAAGACGAAATACATTATCTATCTATCCACCTATCTACATTTAACTTTGTGTTTGGGGCCAAAATCTTTCTGTGTACAGCAGACTTGCTTCTAACTCACTGGCTTAGCCTCCCTTAGAATCCTGAGTACTGGGATAACAGGCCTGAGCTGCCACACCCAGTTCCCCGAGTAACAAAGGCTTATTTTCTAAAGGTTTCTTAAGCACTGTTGGTTTCATTAGAACCAATTGTACATTTATACATTTGATTTTTTAGTAATAATCAGTGTTACTAGCCAGTTCTCCAAATCCTTGACACTGTAACCAATGGTCTAATCCATCAGCACAGTGATTGCTGCTGAAGGTGCACTGTGCAGAGGGAGCCTAGAAGAAACACGAGCTAAAACTGATAATGGTACTGGGAGAGAGGAGAAAGGAGTGTCCCCACAAATGCAAAACTGCTAGGGGACTCTAACCCCGCTTTGCAAACCGGTCTTTCTTCCAGCAGCAATAAAACTAATCCAGGGCTAATCCTACAAGGAGGAGTCACAGGTGTGGCTCCAGAAACTGTTATTAAGACACACCAGGTGTGGGATTCTTTCTGCCTGAGTCAGGAGACAAACCGGTGATGCTAATGGCAGTTTTAGAATGGCTTTGTTCTAACAAAATTTCCCCAAGAGATTATGTCTCTAATCCCAGTACTTGGGGACTGGAGGCAGGAGGATCAGAAGTTCAAGATTGTCCTGAGCTACACAGTGACGTCAAGGTTAGCACGGACTGCATGATTCACTGTCTCCCTCCCTCTCCCTCCCTTCCTTCCTTCCTTCCTTCCTTCCTTCCTTCCTTCCTTCCTTCCTTCCTTCCTCCCTCCCTCCCTCCCTCCCTCTCCTCCCTTCCTCCTTCTTTCTCAATCTCTTCCTTCCTTCCTTCTTTCCTTCCTTCCTCCCTTTCTCCCCTTCCTTTTTTCCTTCCTTCCTTCCTTCCTTCCTCCCTCCCTCTCCTCCCTTCCTCCCCCTTTCTCAATCTCTCAATCTCTTCCTTCCTTCTTTCCTTCCTTCCTCCCTTTCTTCCCTTCGTTTTTTCCTTCCTTCCTTCCTTCCTTCCTTTCTTTTTTCTTTCTATTAAGTCAGGATGAGACAAAGTCTTACACTGTGGCTCATACTAACCTGAAGCTTACCATGTAGCCCAGACTGGCCTCAAACTTGCAGCAACCCTCCTGCCTCAGCCTTCAAGTGCTGGGGCTACAGGAATGATCTTGCTGGATGCCTGGCTTATAGTACTATTTTTTTTCCAGCCTAAAAATAAGGTATAAAAATGGAACATTTCTCTTAGCTTCATGAATGTTCTTTCGGTACTGTTATGCCAAAGTTACTGGTCCCCAAATAAATTCACGCAGCCGGGGTTCCTGACGCAAATTACATGAGGGTCTTTATTTTACAAACTTAAATTTGGACCACACCCTTCCAGCACCCCAGCACAGTGGGTCCATAAAGTGTGACAGTGGGCTGGGGGAGGGGAGAACTTTGAAAGGGGAAACACCGTAATCAGTGGGAGTTCATGTCCTGTTGTTTTCAGATTGGGTAAGGAGGGCATAGAGTAAGATTGTTTTTGAAAACATTGGTCAGTTTGGGGGGACAAAAACCCTAAAATAAAGCCATTAATAACTGACAAGGTATCTTCAAGGACAGAATGCCTCCTAGAAACATCTGAACCTCGTTAAATTTTATGATCCTGTTCCCTAGCTTCTTAATTGGCTGTTTTCAGGGTATCTGTTTACATGTTCCTATTGCAGCACATTTCTAGAGCTGAGATTGACCCTGCTCATTATATGGCTTAAGATGAAGCCCCTTTTCTAAAATGGAGTTTGTGCTGGGCAGTAGTGGCGCATGTCTTTAATCCCAACACTTAGGAGGCAGAGGCAGGTGGATCCCTGTGAATTCGAGGCCAGCCTGCTCTACAAGAGCTTATTGAAGGACAGCTAGGACTGTTACACAGAGAAACCTTGTCTCAAAATAATAATAATAAAGAAAACGGAGCTTGCAAAATCAGGTTCTCACAGGACATACTTCAAGAAAGTGAGACAAAGAATGCAGGAGAATCCAGGTTTGCAAAGGCATTCTACCAGAAAACCAGTCATCCACACATCATAATGATCTGGGGACCAGTAAAACAAATGGTGGTGACAAAATGTAATTTGGGGAACCTGAGGGTCTAGCTCAGTGGAAGAACCATGGCAGAATACTTCCCTGGAATGTTCAAGGCCCCAAGTTTTACTCCTAGCACTGAAAAAGAAGGAAGAGGAGGAGGAGAAAACAAGGAGGAGAATGAGAAGAAAAACAGCAAGTGACAAATAAAACCATTACCATTTAGTATAAATAACACTACAGGTAAAACCAAAACCAAAACAGTTGAAACAACTGCTTGAAAAACTGCTCAATGAAAGTGATGTAAATAGTATTCTGTATTGTTTCTATACACAAGTGATGTCTATGAACTCTGCTATGATGTGATAAAGATTGAAAGAGATCAAAGGATCTTGGGTAAATACGTTTGCTGAAGGGACTATTTCAGTTTGCTTACAATTATTTTGTTGCTTATTTCACAACTGATTAAAAGACAGCAAAGGAAAGCTTTTCTTTGATTTGAAACCTTGCCATACTTAGGAAAAAAATAAAAATAAAGTGTCTGTAAAATACTCAAGGTCTCTAAAAGAGTTCATGGATCTCTAAGGAAGCCTTTTCTGACTAGGAGTGAATAGTCTCAAGTTTTCCCCCACTTTCCTTCTATCTGAATCTTCTACTCTTAAATGTCCCCTTTCTTCCTCATTTCTTATACCTCCTAATTCTTAATATTCAAGGAAAATCACACAGTATACTTGACAATTATGCCCTGTGTACAATGCAAATGGGATTCATCTTGCCGATCCTACATGACCTCTGTTTCAGCTATTGGTCATATAAACAAAAACAAACTAACAAACAAACAAGGAATACCTATGCCAAATGTCCAATGAGATGACTAACTGGTGAAAGAAACAAAGTGTGCCAACACAGACACTAGCCTTCTACTAGGCAGTTAATATCTTTTGGAATAAAGAACTATTATAACCTTGAAAATGGGTAATGAGAGTTTAAACACCAAGTACATCACTTTCTGGCTTAATTGATGAAAACTACATAGTACACAGTCCCAGTGATCCAGAAACAGATGATTAAGCTTTTCAACCCTGTCCTTTTAATGTCTATAATGTCTTAGCAAACAATAATTTAGAAAATCATAAAAGGAGAATGATCTATTGGCAAGTAAGTTAATGATGTTAATAACACTAAAAATGGCCAGAAAACATAGCACTGGGCTAGGCAATCTTGTAAAATGAACTGTTGAATGAGGAGCTAATCCCCAGCATTAAGCACGTACAAGAAACCTACTTAGAGTTGTTAAGCCTAATCTGAGAACCTGGCATTTGTTCAGAATGTGGTCAAGAAAATGAACTACTCTGGAGAATAAACATGAAGATTGAAAACTAAGTCTCGTCTTGGAGGGCTTCCATCCTCGGTTTTGGGAGGTTGGAGCTGGATGATGGTGAAAGTTGAAGGTCATGCTGGGCTATGCAATGAGTCTGGAGCAGTTTCGTGAGACCCTGTCCCAAAATAGAAAGCAAAGAGAGGGCTACAATGACTGGTAGAGCATTTGCCTAGCACGTGCAAAGCCCTGGTTCAATTTCCTGTACCACAGACATGAAAGAATGTATGCCTGGATAGAAATAAAAATAAACATAAAAACTAAATAAATAAATAAAAATAGATTATTTGTATGTAATAGATAATATGCAGAACAAATAATAAAGAACAAATGGTGTATATAATGATATGTAAAGTAAAAATAGTTTTATTACTTTAAAGAAGTAATATAACACATCATTATCTTATGAATAGCAAAACCACTAACATAAGAAAATGCCATCTTGCCCAACCAAGAGTCAATATTCTTGATATAAATTCTTACAGTGGTTTTCTTACTTTCTCCTAAAAAGTAGAAATGAAAAAAAGAAAAAAAGTTACTGTTCAGGCAATCAAATTATAGAACTCTGAAGTCTTCTTTCTTTACTATAGGATGAATTCACTACCTATTTCCATTAAGAAACATGACACCTCAGGCTTGGAGATGTAGCTCAGTTGGTAGAGTGATTGCCTGCCATGCCCAAAGCCTTTGGTTCAAATCCCTACTATCACAGAACCTGGATGTGGGGAACACACCTGAAATCCCAGCATTTAGGAAGTAGAATCAGGATTGTCAGGAGTTCAAGGTTATCTTGACTATTTAGGGAGTCCAAAACAAGTGTTGGATAGTTCTGTTTCAAACAAACAACAAAAGATAACAAGTTAAACCCACTGAAACTGATATTTCTAGCAAAAAGTTCTTAGTCAGAGGTCTGTGGCATAGGCATGTAACTGCGCCTACTCAGTGGTCGAACATGCAGCAGGATAGTTGGTCACTCTGCTTATATATGTAGCAAGAGTCCTAGGGGCAGGAAAGAAAGCAGTGCTTTCTCGTGGCTAGCTACCGTGGAAATTCACAAAGCAAAAATGGCCACGCCATCTTCAGGGATGGAAAAGAGGATGTGAATGCTCAGACCTGGTGATAGGCCTGGGGTGAGACCATCAGGTAAGCCTACAGCCGGAAACTGTCCCTCTTTGGAAGTTTCACTTGAGACAGTTTTATCCCCCTTCTTTTAAAAAACATGAACTGAGATAATCAAGGAAGGAAAAAGAAATAGAAATCCTCCAGATAGAGTCTTGATAAGAATAGAAGTGGGTAGAGAAAGTCCAATCTTAAGGCCAAGAGGAAAATCTAGACAGGTGAACAGCCTTTTCCTTGTGCTGCTGTTACCTTAGGAGCAGGCAGTATCAGAGCCATTCACTACCAGGAAAAAGAAATGAAACCCAGAAGTTAAAACCAAATTTTCTGGTGTTTTTCTGATGCCAAGTTGAAATTCAAGATGAGTTATAAAGGTTTGGTAAAGCAGCAGCCAACGAAACAGTAGGAGAATCATATGAGAGGTCTGGGATGCGCACCACGGTCACACCGTGTTGGGGAAACCAGCCTGGTCAGTGACGAAAAGAATGGGATGGGTGAACTGATATGTGCAGCACGTACATTCGTAGTTACGTTAAACACAGGAATGTTAAATGTAGAGACATGCCAAAAGGAACGAAAGGATTCAAGAAATCTAATCATCCCAAGGTACTACATATATTCGAGGACCTGTGGCCACATGCTTTAGGTAGCTTTTTGTGTGGGTGACAAAAGATCTGAGAAAATCAACCTAAAGGAGAAACTATTTCTTTTGGTTCATGGTTTTGCAGTTTTCTGGTTATGGTCAACTGGCTTGGTTGCTTTAGGACTTGTAATGAGGCAGAACATACAGCCTCATGGCCAGGAGTGTGTGGTGAAGGAAGGCCGATGATGCTGTGGAAGCTGGGAGACACACACACACACATACACAGGAAAAAAAAGAGAGAGAGGGAGGGAGAGGTGGAGGGAGGGAAAGATGGAGGAAGGAAGCGAGGGAGAGAGGGAGGGAGGGATGACTAGATGGAGGGAGGGATGGAGGGAGAGAGGGGTGGAGAGAGGGAGGAAGGAAGGGAGAGAAGGAAGAAGGGTGGGAGAGAGGAAGGAAGGGAGGAAGAGAGGAAGGGAGAGAGGGAGGGAGGAAGGAGAGAGAAAGAGAGAGGGGAGAAAGGGAGGAAGAAAAGGAGAGAAGGAGGGAGGGAGGGAGGGAGAGAGAGAAAGAGGATCAGGCAGAGAATAAATAGTAATTTTGGGACCCAATGGCCCCTTCAAAGGTACATCTCAGTGACCTCACTTCCATCCATCAGACCATACCTCCCAAAGGTTAGATCACCTCCCTTTAGCGATACTTACTACTTTGGGATAGAATCTCTGTGTCCTTGGACTTTGGGGATATTTAAGACCTGTTTTTGTGTTTTCCTGGTTGAATAATGCTTTATACTGGCTTTGACAACCTTTTCCATATGGGTCCGTGGAGTCAAATCCCAATTCTGGGGTTAGGGTTGTTGCTCAGTGGTAGAGTGCTTACTGAACGTGTGGATGCCCTGAGTCTCTGCCTCAGCATCCTCCCAAATGAACACTTCTCAGCTTTGGCCATCATAGTAAGTAATACCATAGGCAGGGAAGCTGACAGGGTGCTGCGAACTCAGGATGCATAAGTAAGCAAGGTTTTGAGATTTCACCCCATTACACCACTTGCATTGTGCCCCAAGTGTTTGGCTTCACCCTCCCCACTTATTTCTCCTGCTTCTCAGGAGTGTTTTAAAGCAGTTTAATGAATTGTGAGATGTGAGCACTTTAATAAAGCATAAGAGTCTTTTTAGTGGACGTGTTGGCCCATGCCTGTGTTTTCAATATTTAGAAGGTTGAGTCACAAAAATTGCTGTGAGTTTGAGGCTGGCCTGGGCTAGAATAAGACCCTGCTATTAAACTATCAAACAAACACAGGCTAGGGAAATGGATTAACAAGTAAAGTTGCTTACAGTGAAGCTCAACAGTTTCCCTTGGACCCACATGGGAACAGGGGAGAATGAACTCTTGAATACTGTGTGCATCCCCAAATAAATAAATAAATAATAAATGTAATAAAAATTAAAATAAACAAAAAAGTTATAAAGAGAAAACACTGTAAGTCATCAGTGCAAGGTTATAAAAACACTAAGTGAAATCAATATATAAAATAATAAATTATCAAGTTGTCATAAAACTGTTGTTTATAATACAAAGAACAGCCAGGTGGTGGTGGTGCATGCCTTTAATCCTAGCACTTGGGAGGCAGAGACAGGTGGATCTCTGTGAGTTCGAGGCCAGCCTGCCCTAAAAGAGCCAGGACAGGCTCTAAAGCTACAGAGAAACCCTGTCTAGGAAAAAAAAAGAAAGAAAGAAAAGAAAAGAAAGAAAGAAAAAGAAACCAAAGAACAAGTTAAAACGAAGGTTTCCTTTATATATATGACAAACTATTGAGCTGGAGATGTAGCTCAGCTGGTAGATGGTTGGCCTGGTACACTCGAAGCCCTAGGTTCAATCCCCAGCACCACATAAATCAGAGGTGATGGTACACATCTGCAGTCGAGGCACTTGGGATGTCGCAGCAGGAGGATCAAAAGTTCAAGGTCATCCTTAGCTAAACAGTGACTTAGAAGTTAGCATGGACTACATTAGCTCTTGTTTCTAAAAGAAAAAGACAAAAACGAACAACAGCAAAAACTCCCACAGCTTAAAATCATTAATGAATATATTTATGAAGTAGAAGCAAAAGGTAAGTTAGAAAAATAACAAGCAATTGTTTTCTATATAAAGACAGGCAAGTGACTATCAAATGCATATGACTCTCTAGGAGTCAAAAAATGTCCCTCCTATCTTCTGAAGATTCTCCAAGATAATAGACAAATTATAGGAGCAAAGACACATATATTAATATGTAGATGTTCATGGAACTTATATAAAACTCAATAAAAAGGCCTGAGCTGGGTGTGGTGGATACAGGAGCAATTTCAGCACTTGTGAGGTCAGGAGTTCAAGGTTGTTCTCTGCTTCACAGTGAGTGTGATGCCAACCTGGGATACATGTGAGCTAGTCTAAAGACAAATTAAAACAAATCAAAACCCAACCAAAATAAACAATAAACATTAGACCAGAAAATTAGAAACACCCCTCAAAGGAGAAAGAAAGAGAACTGGGTGATGAGGCAGGTTCAAAGAGGCAGTACGTGACGTCGAGGGCTAAGGAAGGAAGGCTCAGAGAAAATTTTTTGTAGTGATGAACGCTTGGGTTCTCCATCATGATTTCAGTTGATTAAAAATAAAAAAAGTAAAGTTGCCGTTGCAGGGCTGAAGACAACCTGGCTCCTCTTTGACGGATCTGGTTTTTAAATAAGTAGATGAGTGGAGGTGCTTCCTGATGCTTGCTGCTCCCCAGGGCCTTGCTGTTGAAGTTCAAAATAGAACATTTTCTGAGACCCAGTAAAACAATATTCAGATTTGTTAACAATCAAATAAATAAGAGCTAAAATAACTGTTTGCACTCTGTAGATGAAAATAAGGGAAGAACTTCAAAGTAGTAGAATTGAATGAACTTCCAAAAGCCTGTAATTTTGGTGGGGGATGGGCAGGATCTTGCTATAGAGTTCAGGGCTAGCTCCAGACTTACTGTGTAGTCTGCCCTGGTCTGAACTTGTGGCAGTCATTTTGCCTTAGCCTCTTCAGGGCTGGGCTTACAAGTGTGGGCCACTGTACTGAGAAAGCATATATATTTGCGTGAACATTTTGGTGGTTAATTTGACAATATGGTTCAAAAACCTTATAAATAGTCATGATCTTTTATATATTAAGCCACTTTGTGGAATTTATTTTAAGAAATAAAATACCGAAGAAAAAAGAAAAAGAAAATACTGGGGCTGGAGAGATGTTAGAAGAGTTGAGAGCGTGTATAAAAAGGACCTGAATTCATTTTCCAGCATCTGCCTTGACTCAGATCAACAGCCCGTGACTCCAGCTCCAGGAATCTGATATCCTCTATCAGCCTCAAAGGGAAACTGCATTCATATACACACATACACAGAAACATACACACAACTAAAAATAATAAAAAAGAACCTTTTAAAAAGTAATAAAATATTTTCAAAGAATGAAAAAATTTATCATCGAAAGGACTGAGATGTGTTGCACAGAAGTGGGCCACTTGTTCTTCCCAGCCACCTGGCTAGCTTACACACAAAATAATCACACAGAAACTGTACTAATTAAATCATGGCTTGACCCATTAGTTCTAACTTCTTATTGGCTAACTCTTACATCTTAATTTAACCCTTCTCCACTAATCTGTGCATCACCATGAGGTCGTGGCCTACCAGAAAAGTTTCAGCACGTCTATCTCTGGCAGCCGCTCCATGGCATCTCTCTGACTCTACCTTCTTCCTCCCAGCATTCAGTTTCATTTTCTCCACCTACCTAAGTTCTACCTTATCAACAGGACAAGGCAGTTTCTTTATTCATTAATGGTAATCACAGCACACAGAGGAGACTCTCACATCAGAGATGAAATTAAATGAGACTGAATAATTAAGTCAACAGTAAATTGAATATATATTATGTATCTTATAGAAAGTTGATATTGTGATATAGAAGAATACTAAATGACATGAGAAATTGTTTCTAATATGTTGTTCAATTAGAAGTCAGGATACAATGATGTATATATGATTTTTATGAAATGTATGCAGTCATAGTATGTGTATCCAAATGTTTCTACATCAATGCATCAATAACACCCCTGAATACTTCTGATTTATATAATACATTGTGGTATTGAGGACTGAGACTGAACACAGATTCTTGCAAATGCAAGCCAAATGTTCTCTACCTCAGAGCTTCATTTCTAGCCTGGGATTAATGTCTTATTTCATTTCATAAACTCTCCTGCATTTAAAGATTTTTCTATAAAACAACACCAGTGATTCACAAAAACAGAAATTCTAGATTTGTAGTTAGAGCTGTTGAAAATAGTTTTAAAAATTCAAATTCTAGCCAGACAATGATGGAGCACACCTTTAATCCCATCACTTGAGAGGCAGAGGCAGGCGGATCTCTGTGAGTTTGAGGCCAGCCTGGTCTACAGAGCGAGTTCCAGGACAGGCTTCAAAACTACAGAGAAACCCTGTCTGGACCCCCCCAATTCAAATTCTAATAGTTAATATTATCAGACTTTTCTTGACTGCATGGCAACTGAAAAAAATAGTATTAAATAGAGATAGGAGCTGGTGCTGTAGTTCAGTAGTAGAGCAGATGATTAGGGCTGTGACAAATCCTGGGTTAAGTTCTCAGCAACAAAAACAAACGGGAAGGGGGTGATGGTGGGAGGCATCTTAAAATTGTTATGTTAAAGAAGAACATGTTTTATGGTTCCCTCCGACATAATGGAATGTCATCCTGAGTCACCCTTGGTGACCAAGAGACTTAGTGTAGTGTTGATATTTGACTATGTCTTGTAAAACTGTATGACTTCACACTCCTTTGAAAGCATTTGCATCTGTCATTTATATGAAGGACAAGCAAGTTTCTAGAATCAGAATTAGAAAAACTGTTCTGATGGATGTTCACAGGGAAAGGATGATAGCCAAAAATAGAAGTGAGGGCCTTATCTAGAGAAAGGAGTCTGGTAGAATGAATGGGCCAATTATCACCAAGTTCCAAAGGCCAATGGTGGCTCTTGTTGCAGGAACCGTGTAAGAATTGAACCTGAACCCTTCTAGCGTAGCCATCTTGACAGTGTACTGTCCCACAGAAAGAGAAAGGCTGGGTGTGCTCCAAGGAACTTACTATCTCAACAAGTTCTGTAACTCTCAGAGGTTCTAAACACCTTTGATTCTGCTATTGTAGAGCACAATGTATCAGGAAGAATTGGTCTGGTTTGCAAAGGACCATCCCATGAAGACCGGGAGAAACCATAGAGGTCCTGGGAACCAGCATGTAACAGTTTTGGTGGGAGATGTCTCTATGGAGTCAACTGGATCAGGAGCACACACTGGGGCAAACTCTGGGAATGAGTGGCTGTCTGGATTAATTCGTCAACAACACCAGACACAGCTGGGCATGGCCAGATATAATTGGAAAGACCCAAGACACTTTTATTGCAAATACCAATGGCAGCTAATTTTTAGCTGCAGGCTGGAGAAGCTTAAAAACATTAAGGCTTCCCATGATGCCCTTTCTTTTTCCTCCCTTCTTTCCTCCGGTCTTTCTTTCTTCCTTTGTCTTTTTCCTTTCTCCCTCCCTCCCCTTTCTCTTTCTTTCTGAAACTCATTTGGGTGTGCCAAATTATTTATTTATTAATTTTTGAGAAATGTGAGTAGTTAACAAAATAGATCCAAAGAGTTTGCTCATTCTTTAAATAAATACCCATAGAGTGACCTCTGTGTACTTGGTAACACAAAGACTTGAAATCACAGTGTCTGTCTTCAGGTGGACTAACGCGGGAAACAGTAACATGGGAAGAGAGGTTTCCAGGGGAAGCACAGATGTACTGAAACAGGAAGGTGGGGCACCCAGCCCAGGAGGAGGGGTTGAGTTCAGGCACTGTTCTCTCAAGGACTCACACATCTTCTCAGCATAACACTCTCTCTGGCCCCCGGGACAGCAGGGACCACTCTGTTCACAAGATGGTTGATCTTGGTTGCCAACTTGATTGGATCTGTAATCAACCTAAGTGAGGAATTCTCTTGATCATAATGTTTGAAGTGGGAGACCCACCCTAAAAGTGAGCCTCCTCTTCTGCTGACAGCCCAAAATAAAGGAGATGGAAGAAGGTTATTTTTCATATTTATTTATTTATTTGTTTATTTATTATTGCTCTTTGGTGGTGTGTCTTCACACTTTCTGGCAAGTTCATCTACTTTGTTGTTGCCATTGCTGTATCCTTTGATGGTATTAGCACCCAAATTTAGTCTCCCAAAGTGGCTGGAAGACCAGTAGCTCTTTAGGAATCCTTCGTGTATACCAGATTGAGACATGCAGACTTGAAGACGGAGCAGCTACTGTATTTTCAGCCTTTTTCAGACTACTGAGACTACCTAGACCTTACTATGACACAGGATGACAAAGTGTGAAGAAACTAAACAAAAGAAACGAGGCTTTAGACTTGGGGGAGGAAGGTAGCAAGGGCACGTTGTGGGAAGATGACCAGCAAATACATGGTAAATAAAGGCATTAAGTAAAGTCTGTTATACAGAGAAACTCTGCTCTCTGCTTTCTGGTATGGGAAAACAATAGTACCAAGCAACCCAGGGTTCCTTTTGGAATCTTAGTTTATTTAACAGAATAATTTAAAATTAGAGTTTGTTTGCAATGAAACACCATGACCAAAAAGCAAGTTGGGGAGGAAAGGGTTTATTTGGTTTACACTTCCACATCACTGTTCATCATCAAAGGAGGTCAGGACAGGAACTCCAACAGGACAGGAACTCCAACAGGACAGGAACCTGGAGGCAGGAGCTGATGCAGAACCATGGAGCGGTGCTACTTACTGACTTGCTCAACCTGCTTTCTTACAAAACCCAGGACCACCAACCCAGGGGTGTCCTCACCCACAATGGGCTGGGCCCTCTCCTATCATTCATTAATTAAGAAAATACCTTACAGCTGGATCTTAAGGCGGCATTATCTCAATGAGGTTCCTCCTTTCAGATCACTCTAGTTTGTGTGCCAAACTGACATAAGACTAGCCACCACAGAGTCCGAGAGAAAAGCAACCAGAGCGGAGAAGCTGTAAATCCCGGCTGACGTTGGGAAGAGCAAAGTTGAGAGAAATCATGCTTTTTAAATTTGGCATGGAGGTCAGAGAAACTAGTGGGAAAGGCCAAAGAGTCAGAGAGCATGCTTAGACCTTGGCCAGTAACTGAAAAATAGATAAAAGGAAAAGGAAAAGGAAAAGCATGCTTAATGCCTGCCCTTGAGTCTGAGTTCACAGGACATTCTAGTCTGGGTTCTTTTTTGTTTTTGTTTTGTTTGTTTTTAAATTCTTCTCTCATACAATATACCCCAACCACAGTTTCCCCTCCCTCCACTCCTCCCAGTTTCCTTCCCCCTCTCTTAGATAGGGTTTCTGTTGCTCTGAAGAGACACCATGACCACAACAACTCTTATAAGGAAATATTTAATTGAGGCTGGCTTACATTTCAGAGGCTTAGTCCATTATCATCAGGACATGAAGCAAGGTGGATCTCAGGCAGACATGGTACTGTAGAGGAAGCTGAGAGTTCTACATCTAGATTGGCAGGCAGCAGGAAGAGAGTGGGCCTGGCTTGAGCATCTGAGACCTCTAAGTCCACCCCTAGTGACATACTTCTTCCAACAAGGCCACACCTCCTAATAGTACCATTCCCTATGGGCCTATGGGGACCATTTTCATTCAACACCTCCCTCTCTTCCCCGGAAGTGTTACAGTTCTAAAGGGAAAGGTATTTGGGCAGTCAGGAGCAAAGGAATACCACAGAATCACAACACACAACAAACCTCACACAAGCAATTTATTGGGAAAGACACAAGGCTGTCGAAGGTGGCAGCCTGTGCTTGGGAGAGAAGCATCAAAGCCTGAGCAGGAGGCAGGCTTTATAAAGGGTTTCTTTGGGGGGGGGGGATGGAGCTCTCTGGGTGACCTGGAATTTGTGGGATTCCATGGCCTGATCTTGGGCTTTTTTTCTGTAGAGTTGAACCTGGCTGCCTAGGTCTTGAGGCCCTGCAACCAGCCATTAAGACCCTTAGAATAACCTGGGAAAGAGCATGGCCACTCACAAGCCTTGAGGGGTTTACAGCCCCCTCCCCCTCCTCTCTCTCAGATCCATTCCTCTTCCCTTCAGAAATGACCAGGCTTCCCAGGGTATAACAATAAGACTAGGCACAAACTCTCCTATCAGTACCAGGAGAGGCAACCCCGGAGGAGAAAAGGGTCCCAAGAATAGGTGAAAGAGTCAGAGACACCCCCACCCCCACTGTTAGGAGACCCACAAAAACACCAAGCTAACAACCATAACGTATTTGCAGAGGACCTACGACAGACCAACGCAGGCTCTGTGATTGCTGCTTTAGTCTCTGTGAGTCCTCTAAACCCTGCTCCCGGCTTAGTTGATTCTGTGGGCCATGTTTTCCTGCGGTACTTGACCACTCTGCTTCCTACAAGTCTTCTCCCCTCCCCTCTCTGCCTAATGATTGACTGTGGGTCTCTGCATCAGCTCTCATGAGCTGTTTGAGGAAGCTGCTCTCTGATGATGACTGGGTTAGGTACCAGATCTATGAATATAGCAGAATATCGTTAAGAATCTTTCCTTTTTTCATTTTTTTTTTCTTCTATCCTAGGTCTCTGAGATATCCAGTCCCCCGATTCCTGGTCATTCAGGCAGTTTCAAACATGGGCTCCCTTTCTTGGTATGGACCTCAAATTAGATTAGTTATTGTTAGTCTCTCCCACACATTCTGACCCTCCATTGTCCCAGCACATTTTGCGGGCAGGACAGATTACAATCTATAGGTCAAAGGTTTTATGGCTGGGTTGGTGTCCCAACCCCATTGTTAGAAGTTACATCACAAGTCTAAGAATTGCACCACAGATACAGGGTCAGAAATAGAAACACTGGGAAATAAAGCAGTGGGCTTGTGAGTCAAGGAAAGAAACCCCAAAGCGTCAGACTACACATGAGGTCCAGCACCCACTTCTCTCAGGTTTGTATAGCATTTTTTTTTTCTGGATTATGTGGTTTGTTACATACAACCTTGTGGCAGGATGAGGCGGGGGCTCTAGTCTTTGCAAACTGGCTTCTGGCTTCTTTTGCATGTTAATTTTGCTGTTTCAGTCTGTTGTCCCGACTCTCCAGTCACATAAATATACCTCTAAAATGGAAAAAATAAATCCTTACTAAGAGAAATGTATGTTCTACTTCCCGGCAGAAGAGGGAAAGGCAAAGGCTCATTTTCCTATCTGTGACTTCTAAATAGATTTCAGCTCCAAGTGATCCTTATGGCATAGTCCCTAACCTACCCAGCCCAGGTGATCTTGAACTCCCCATGTAGTCTTGGCCGGACTTTGAATTTAAGATTCTCCTGCCTCAACCTCCCTTACTTATTTTTGGTTCTTCTCTATGATTAGATAATCTGCTCAAAAAAAAAACAAACAAACAAACAAAAAAAAAACAACCCACTATCTTAAATGCACGGGCTGGCACCGTAAACAAAGTAAAAAATTCTGCATTTCTTTACCAGCTTCTTGGTGCTACAGGTATGGAAAACAGACAGTTAGAGGTCATAGTAATCCCCTTTCAGGTTTTCCAGTGTGTGGTCTTCATGTCTTCATGTCAACTTTTTTTTTTTTTTTTTGGTTTTTCAAGACAGGGTTTCTCTGTATGTAGCTTTGGAACCTGTCCTGGAACTTGCTCTTGTAGACCACGCTGGCCTCAAACTCACAGAAATCCGCCTGCCTCTGCCTCCCAAGTACTGGGATTAAAGGCGTGCGTCACCACCGCCCGGCTTCATGTCAACTTATAATTATTGTTTTTTTAAAGCAGGGTCTCACTATATAGGTCAAGCTGACCTAAAATTTGCTATGCACCCCCAGGTTGGTCTCAAACTCCAGCTACACAATTCTGGAGTTTGGTGACGAAGGGTGTCTCACTAAGACAACTTGTGTCAGTTGCTATAGTTATGTGGGGGTCTTCTTTGTTTTCATGTCCATTCTAGAATATATTCATAATAGGTAAAGTGTTCTCCAAGTGGGCTGGATCAACTTGTTGTTGACACTACAGCATCCTGTTTTCTTGAATTGAAACAGACAACCCCAGTTGTTGGGGAATATTATTTCCAGGTTTGTTGCTTTTGTTTATGCTGCATTTAACTCTGTGAAGCTGTGATTCTTTGCCTGTTTCAAACACCTGGTGGTCTAATAAAGAGCTGATTGGCCAATAGCGAGCCAGAGCAGGGATAGGTGGAACTGGCAGGCGGAGAGAACAGGGAGATCTGGACATCAGGGGTCAGCTACACTGCAAGCCACGGAGAAAGAAGGAAAGAAAGGTCTACAGAAACAGAGAAAGATAAAAGCCCAGAGGCAAAAGGTAGTTGGGATAATATAAGTTAGAAAAGCGGGCAAGAAATAAACCAAGCAGGGCTGGAGAGATGGCTCAGTGGTTAAGAGCATTGCCTGTTTTTCCAAAGGTCCTGAGTTCAGTTCCCAGCAACCACATGGTGGCTCACAACCATCTGTAATGAGGTGCCTTCTTCTGGCCTGCAGAATATTGTATACATAATAAATAAATAAATAAATAAATAAATAAATATTAAAAAAAGAAATAAACCAAGCTAAGGCCGGGCATTCAGAACTAAGAATAAGCCTCTATGTGGGATTTATTTATGAGCCGGGTAGTGGGTCCCTCAAAAACACAAAAGAGGAAAACATTACACAGAACCCTGTAACGAGCATAGTAAAAAAAAAAATGCCCTTTATACATGGAAACATTGCTTAGGAAGTTCATCTAATAACCAAAGTTCAGTGATATCACTGACTCAAGACAACCAGACACACAACTAGAATGCCAAACCGCCCACTGGAGAGTATTTAAGCAGAGACCAAGAGCAATGCTCTGCTCTGCTCTGCTCTGCATATTTGGAGACACCCCACCTTGATTTGCCCTGCGGCTGGAGAGTCTCCCCCAGGATCCTGACCCACCCACGAATCAGAGACATTCTGTTAGAGATTGGACCTGACCTTCAGCTAAGACCTACAGGTGAGCAGATTTGGGTAGATAAGCTTAGGACCGTAGTTGGGAATTTGGAGTATGAACCTTGTGTGATGACCCTCAGCATGATAAAATATAACATTTGCTCTATCAACTACGCTTAACTGCTTGCTTGCAACAACGCCCAGCCCAAAACCAACCAACCCCCAACACCGAAACCAAACCCCCAAACGCCACCATTTGCCCCTAGCTGGGAAAAACCAGTTGTAGTCTGTAAAAAAGCAAAAAGTATTCCTATCTTACTTTATTTTTTTAGAAATTGCTTTCTCTTCTATTTTACTCAGATACGGAGGAACCTGTTGTGCAAAACTCAGTAGATGATTTCCAGTTATCTAGCTATTCCAACTTGTAGCTATTAAACTGCTGTTTTAAAAAAATTCAGACTGAGTCCCAATTTGGCTTTTCTTTCCTTCTTTTTTTGGGGGGGAGGGGTAAAGCAAACTAAATAAAGCGTCTCATCATATCGGCGTACAAGACCTTGTACATTTCACTCTTCCCACATATTTTGCAATCAGAACTGTTTTCAAAGCTCCAGGCTAAACCAAACACTCGGGTTCTCAAGAGACAGCAGGCCAAGGAATGCTTTCAGCCGGTCCCAATCTCGCCCCTCGAAGCGTGGGACGGGAAGGGCCGCGCCGCAGGAAATCACGGAGGGCTGCCAGAGGTCGGAGCCCAGCGCGGCCCCGGGGACGGCCCCGCCTCCCGAGCCGGGGCCCCAATCCGGGTTCCCGCGCCCCGCCGGGTCGGCCCCTTCCGGCTCCTCCCGAAGCGGCGGGCGCCGGGGATGCTGCGCCTTGCGGGGCTCCGCGCCTCCGCAGGCCTGGCCGCTGCGGCCAGCGCCCCCGCCGCCCCGCGCCCCCCGGGTCTCCGCCTTCGTCTCCTCCGCGCCGCGACCATGGAGCGCCCCGCTGCGGGTGAGAGCGAGCGCACCGCCCTGCGCGCCCCGGGCCGCCTCTGCCGTGGGGCGGGCTCGCCACCCTGCTCCGCCTCCCAGGCCTCTCGCAGCCTCACGCCCCTCGCGTTCCCCTCCTCCTGCAGCCCGACTCTGTGCTGACCCTGCAGCCTGGTGCACTCCCGTGGTCAGGGCGATGTGCTTGCCCGGGTGCGTCTGGATGCACCTCTCCACACCGCGGGTGGCGAGGGGTGTGATCCCACGAGTCCGTAGGTTTTTTTTTTTTTAAATCTCTTCGGATCTCGTGACCCATGGCCCAAAGTTTTTGCAACACACCCCTTCCTACTGGGTTGGGGCAGTAAACAAAACCAAGGAAAAAAAAAACCCAAAATCTTCATTTTATTTTTATGGCAAATAGAAATGTCTGAACACCATTTTGTATCATTTAGTGTTTTATTTGAGGTTTGGAAACGAGCTCTTTAAAGCTAGCACCAATCTACTGGTACCCAGAATGGACTTCAGCTTGGCTCAGCTTTTGCTATGATTTGGGTAGGAATTAGGGGCTGAACTTTGAAAGGAACTAAAAAGTAATTAGGGGGAAAAAGGTGCTCATCAAGATCGTTATATCCTAAACGTATATAGAACATAAGAATATTAAAATACGTTGTACAAACATGCTAAATATGTAAATATAAATTAGGTAAATAGTGTAAATGTGTTTATAACTTTCATGTGAGTGGAAAGATCCATATGTTGTGGGGAGATGCCAAAGTGTCGTTGCTTGAGATGATTTTTTTTTTAAAATGAGGTGCAGGGGCGTGGTTAATAGGGAAGAGACGGAAGGAGGGAGGACTCTTCCCGCCCATTTACACGGTGTGGCTTTGAAGTTTAGGATGCTGTTAGCATGGCTTTTGTCTTTTTCATATAGTAACAAAGCTTAAAGTGCTTGTCGAAATACCTTCCTGCAGGTAGTGTTGCTTTGACAATTTCTCCTTAATAATTTAGATTGCTCCCTTTTAGTGATGAGGAAAGGGAAGCTTGAAGTTTAAACATTTCTGGAGACCTGCTATGCTGCTGCACTTAGCTAAATCGAAGTAGCCAGACCACAGTGAAAGACAGGCCCTTTCTACAGCTTTTTAGCTCAGGGATTAGAAGAGAGCCCTGCTTACTGGGGCTGTGTATCATTGTTCAGATATGAAGCCTGTTTTGTACGACTTAGGCAGTCTGTCTTTATGTTTTCTGTCCGCCTGACTTTGATGATCCCATTGGCGGAAGTGGACCTATGAGTTGAATATTTGAGTGTAGGTGTTTGGTTTTAGGAGACACTTTAAATATACATGTTCATGGTTTTTCTTATAAAAGAGATATTCAATTTAAAAACACTTTAGTACAGCAGTGGGACAGCGCTTAGCCTTCAGAAGTACTTTTCAGCCATTAGTCTTCCTTTTTTCTAACTGTAGATCTCGAGAGCATGCAGTTTCTCCCCAGCCTTTTAATTAATCTTATGTTTATTTTTGTAATGCTGGGGAGCAAACCTAGGGCTTTGTGCACACTAAGTCTACAAGAGCTAGACCCTTCACCACATATTGTTTTTTTGCTTTGTAAGATTTATTTATTTATACATGTATGCCTGCAGGCCAGAAGAGGACACCAGATCTCACTGTAGATGGTTGTGAGTCACCATATGGTTGCTGGGAATTGAACTCAGGACCTTTGGAAGAGCCGCCAATGCTCTTAACCTCGGAGCCAGTTCTGCAGCCCCCATATATCTGGGTTTTTTTTTTTGTTGTTGTTGTTTTTGAGTCACCTTTCCCTTGTTACACTTGTCCCTCATAACTGTTACTGTCGGTCACCAGAGTCTCCAGAATGAGCATGCAGCGTTTATCTCTTTGACATTTATGTTGCCCCTCCCCCCCACCCTTGTGTTTTTTCTTCAAGCAAGGTTGTGAGGAGTCTTGTTTGAGTGTATATGATGGAAACCCAGATTTTCGACTCTCTTCTTGCCCCTGATCTATTGGCACATTGCTTTCTGAAAGATCTGCCTCAGTTTACAATACTGCAGCCGGTATACAATAAGGGCACAGGGCATTGTTGATTCTGGAAATTGTGGTTCATGTGACAGAGTCACTTGATCCAGATGGCAGTTCCTGAATCTATGTCCTCCTGGGCAAGTTACTAAACTATCTGGCTGGTGTAAGAATAGTTTTCCCTGATAGCATAGTTGTATAAATTGAGTTACTTTCCGAAGTGCTTCTAATTGAGTGTGCCCTCCCTAAATTACCTGTTTGAATGTTGGTTAGTATTAGTAATGCTAGTTTCCAGTTTCTATTCATGTTTGTTATTAGTGTAACATCTACCCCTGTATTTATTTGGCTTTGTGCAAAAGATAAATTTTGTTTTAATTAATGACAGATCAAATTTTGGGTGACTTTTTAAAATGCTTTGTGCCATTTAGCTCAGGCTAAGGGCAGCCCATCCTCCTGCCTTTGCCCGCCAAGTGCTGGGATTGCAGGTGTGACTCAACATACCTGGCCTATGTGACTTCATTTCTTTATTTGCTTTGTAGAGTTGAATCTCAGCCTGGTACACAGCAAACAAGGACTGTCCCATGATGGTATATCCCAGGCTTCATTAACTTTTAATTTGAGACAAAAATCTCACTAAGTTAGTTGTATAAAGTTCTTTTGAATTTACAGTCCTGTCTCAGCCCCCCAAATACCTGGGGCTGCTTTTATGTGCCAGGCCCAGCATATTTAAACAACATCATAGCAGTCAAAACAATGAATTTATTGTTTACATGCTTAAGGACCAACTGTTTTAAGGCAGTTTTTTCCAAAGCAAAGTCTTTGCATCTATGTAAAAGGAAGTGTAGTTGTGATGGATGTGTGTAATTATATCTCTTAACCTTTGCCCAGATCCTAGCACTTACAACCTGGACCAAGGCTTCCTAAAATTAGTTTGAGAAGTATGTTTCTGTGGAGTGATCTTCACTTCTTTTGAGACGTGTGAGACAGATAAGTGACACAGACACCAACACTCGGTAGCTAAGGCGTGATAATTTCCAGTTCGAGGCCAGCCTGAGGTATATAGAAAGATGGTGCTCTAAGGCAAACAAACAAAAGCTAGGAGGTGGGAAAAGATGAACCTTATTCACTGCCTATGGCAAGGTGAACTTGTGTCATACTGTGGAAATCAGCACAGAGGTTCCTCAGATATCTGAAAATATAACTACTGTCTGGCCCAGCTATGCCACTCCTGGGTATGTGCTCAAAGGATGCTTAAGTTAGTTAGCTGTGGGATACCTGCACGTCCATGCTTACTTCTGCACTCTTCAGGGTAGTCAGGTACCGGCACTAGCCTAGATGCCCATCAATAGATGAATGGGGAAAAGAATGTGGTACATTTAGAGTCCCCAGAATTCCATAAGACAGAATTTTTGCAGTTGTAAGGAAAAATAAGTCTTGACAGTTGTAGAAATATAGATGCAACTGGAAACTTTAATTATCTTAAGAGAAATCAATGAGGCTCAGAAAATAACTGTATGTTTTCTCTCATGTGTGGGAGATAAATTAAAATTATATATGTAGATATATGTAAGTATTTATATATGTGTGCTTGTAGGTCGTGGAACCAGAGAGGAGGTTGTGATGGGGAGGAAGGGATTCTGAAGGTGCTAGACAGTGAAGACTAATGAAACCTATGTAACAGGAAAGAGAAGGGGCTAACTTGAGGAAGATGGGGAAGCAGCTGGAGGTGGGCAGGTGAACCATTATGAGCAAAGGACAACAATACCTATGTATGAAGATGCCATAGTAGAACCCAATAATTTGCTAACCTCAAAATTAAAGCTATAATTCCAGTGTCATAAAGAATAAAAGAAAAAAAAAGAATCATAAGTGGCATTCTCATTTTGGAGTTAATGAGTCTTATCTGCAATAATTCTATTCTCTAGAAATGGAGGATAGTTTGTCTTTTAAGTTCTTTTGTCAGTTTTGATATATTATTGCTTTTGAGTTTAATGTATTTTTTGTAAAATGATTGACAGGTAGGTGGGTATTGTTGTGTACCACTGTAATTCCTAAGAGGCTGGGGTGAGAAAATTCAAGTTCAAGATCATTCTTAGCTACATGGTGAGTTTGAGGCCTGCTTAGAGTTTAGGAGACCTTGTCTCAAAAAATGCAAAACCAACACCAAGAAAGCAAACATACACACAGACAAAAGATGGAGAATGCTATAGAGTAAATCATATTATGTCTCCATTTTTTTTTTCTTGTATTGGTTAGTTCCTAGGTTTGGTTTTGGTGTGTGGGATTGACCCCAGGGCCAGGCATGTTAGGCAAGCACTCTGGCTAAGCTGCATTCCCCCATCCCATTTCTTAGTGTTTATTTTTGTGCCCTTTATTCATTCTGTGGAAATGAGGGAGCCTGCCATGTTCAAAGGCTGCTGTTAAAGACCATTGTTTTTCATGGGTATCAAGACGGCTGCACTACAGTGAATTAGGAACCACTCCCAGGTGTGTACTTTGTGCAGTCATTCAGTAAAAATTTGTAGATTACCTGCGGCGAGCTGGCTCCATGCTATGAGTGAAAGAATGAAAGGGACACTGAAGGAGCAGAGAGGAGGGGACCATGTTTGCTGATAATTGTTGGAAGTTCCCACTTTGACCAAGTGTCCTGATTAAAGCGGTAGGTTGTTTGGTCACTTTGGTTTAGAATCTCAAGGAGAGGACAGACAAGTGGAGAGCAATAGAGTCATATTCTTCTGGTGTGGCCAAAGGGATCTCTAGGTACTTGGAAGGAGGCTGGATTGCTGGCACCCTTAGTGGCCTTTTTACTTTGTGATTGATCCTACTTTTTATTGAAATCCATCATTTAGAGGAGGGTCAAGGGATAGGAAAAGTGAGAGTTTTGGCAGTGGCTTTCCAGCTTCCCTTGCACAGTAGAATCACCCGGAAACTTTTAAAGAATCGTGGAGGCTGACTTGGTCTACCCCACTGTAGACCTGGTCTGATTGGCTTAGGGGTGGGATCCAGATCCTGATGGGTTTGGGGCTGCTGTGAGAGTCTTCTCTTGGCTTCATCAAGTGACTCTCTTAGCATCTGCTTTGCTTCCTTGGTAGGGATGCTTAATTGATCTTATGAGATACTAAAAATTAAACTCAATCAAGGACTTCTTAAAGAATGACTTAATTCACCATGCTATTTTAATTATTCTCTTTGCCTTCAGAATGTGTTACAACCCAGAAGCCAGTTTCCTCTGTTTTGTATATTGCCAAGAATCTGTGCTGTAAGTGTTCATTGTCAAGTGGCAAATACTGGTTAGGGGAAAATAGGCCTTAGAATATACCTGGCCTGCTGAACATCATTGCTTAGCAACACAGTCCCGTCTAGAGTATTGGGTCTTTTATCTCAAGATCATGGGGCTTCCTGGAAGCTGGGACTCCTTCCAACATCACAAGAGGGGACCATACCTTATGTCCCTAGTCTGGGAAGAGTCAACATCCAAAATTTGAACATTTCTAATGAATGTTCACTGCTTTCCTGAATAGCTGTCAGGAAGGAAAGTTGAACAGAGAAAACAAGATTTTGACCACATCCCTCAGACTCTGGGTTCTGGAGACTGAACCCACCCCACACCCTGCCTCTCTGTCTCTGTGATTCTGAACCCTGCCATGTCCTACCTCCTTGTCTCTGAGAGCCTGAAGCCATGTCATTCCCTGCTTCCTTGTCTCTGTGATCCTGAACCCACCCCACACCCTGCCTCCTTGTCTCTGCAATTCTGAACCCACCCCACACCCTGCCTCCTTGTCTCTGCAATTCTGAACCCACCCCACACCCTGCCTCCTTGTCTCTGCAATTCTGAACCCACCCCACACCCTGCCTCCTTGCCTGAGATCCTGAACCCATCCTACGCCCTGCTTCCTTGGCTCTGAGATCCTGAACCAACCCCATGCCTTGCCTTTTTGGCTCTGAGATTCTGAACTCACTCCATGCTCTGCTTCCTTGGCTCTGAGAGCCTATGCCTTGCCTTCTTATCTCTGAGATCCTAAACCCATCCCACACCCTGTCTCCTTGTCTGAGATCCTGAGCCCATCCCATGCATTGCCTCCTTGGCTCTGAGAGCCTGAACCCACCCCACACCCTGCCTTCTTGTCTGAGAGCCTGAACCCACCCCACACCCTGTCTCCTTGCTTGAGAGCCTGAACCCACCCCACACCCTGTCTCCTTGGCTCTGAGAGCCTGAACCCACCCCACGCCCTGCCTCCTTGACTCTGAGAGCCTGAATCCGTTCTATGCCCTGCCTTCTTGTCTGAGAGCCTGAACCCACCCCACACCCTGCCTCTTTGGCTCTGAGAGCCTGAACCTGTCCCATGCCCTGCCTCCTTGGCTCTGAGAGCTGCCCTTCAGTCACAGTAGTAGATATGATGGCCAACTTTTGCACCATCATGGGGTTGAAAGGTTGTATTTGAAGCCATCGTGAGTCAGAAACTTTCCATGTAACACATGGACTGAGGAAATAGTATTGACATGGTATGATCATACTGGGACTGTTTCCTGTCACTAAATGCTTGGATTGAGAAAAAAATTAGGAGAGTCGTAGTTGGGTTTATATACTTCTTTCATTTTAATTTCTATGCAGTCTTCATATGTTATGGATAGTAGTTGATAGGTGATATGTTTAATTGTATTCTAATTTCTATTCAGTCTTCGTGTATGTTTTGGATAATAGTGTATAGGTAATATGTTTAATTGTATAAGCACTTTAAAAATTCTTTACTATTGATATTGTTATTTTGAGTTGCAGTCTTAGTCTGTAGCCCAGGTTGACTTTGAAGAGCTCAGTGTTCTTCTGTGTGCTGGGATTAGAGGCATGTGTGTACTCCCGTGCCTGGCTTTCAAGTGCTGCTCTTTTGTTGAAAGTTTGTGTGTGTGTGTGTGTGTGTGTGTGTATGTGTGTGTATAAGCTGCCTGGTTGGTGATGGTCCTTTACATGGAGCTGCCTGTGAAAATTCAAGATCCATACTGATCTCTTCGAACTTTTAAATCTAAACTGCATTTTTGTTTCTAAAATGCTACTATATACACAGAAAGCTAACATTCGACTTATTCTCATGATTTTCAAGTACTCTGAGCTTGTGAGGAGACTTATAGTAACCTAAAATTTGTTGAACATATATGTACCAGACACTTTGTCTTAGTTAATTTTCTGTTGCTGTAAGAAGCAGCTTATAAAAGAGAACATTTAATTGGGGGCCTTGTTTATGGTTTCATGGGCTGAATAATCCATGACCATCATCTCAGGGAACATGGCAGCAGGCAGGCGTGCATGGCACTGTCATCTCAGGGAACATAACAACAGGCAGGTGTGCATGGCACCGTCGTCTCAGGGAGCATGGCAGCAGGCAGGCGTGCATGCATGGCACTGGAGCAGTAGCTGAGAGCTTTTATGTCCAGACAGCCATGAGACAGAGAGACTTAGGGAGAGAGGGAGGGAGAGAAGAAGGGAGAGAAAAAGAAAGGGAGAGAGTGAGTGTGTGAGAGAGAACGAGAGCGAGTGAGTGAGAGAGCGTCCTAATTGGGAATACCATGGCATGGGTTTTGGAACCTAAAAGCCACTCCTGGTGGTGCATCTCCTCTAGAAAGACCACACCCACACTTTCTAATCCTTTCCAAACAGTTCTACCCAATGGGGATAAAGCATTCAAATATATGAATGAACCTATGGGGCCATTCTCGTTCACACCTCCACACACTCATACTTCCTAAAGTCTGAATTGTATAAATAACATTATTAAGAAAATGCTTTTGTGTCTTTTTGATCTTGAATATGAGTGAGAAAGGTACTATCTTTTTAGTTAAATCTAGAAAATGCGGTGTGTGTGTGTGTGAATAATTTTAGAAATCACTCAAGTTGTAATAAAAATTTGTAATAAAAATTTAGTGTGCATATTAACTATGAGCTATTATGAGAATTATTATTGTATTTTAAAATATATAGCATACACTTCTTAAAGTACTGGGGCCTTTCACTTTGCTAGGAAGGCACTATGCCACTGTTCCACCCTTATTTTTAATTCTTTTCTGTCTGGAGGAGAAGGTAGAGGAGCTAGAAATTTGTTTTCTTTTAGAGTTTGTGTTTTTAAAGCCAAGACCAGTGATGTTCAGGTTGGCATTGAACTCAGGCTATGGAAGGACTTGAAGTTGAGACCATCTTGTCTTCTAATCACTAGGATTACAGCCTGGAGAGTCCCAGTTTGCAGGCCATATTCTTTTTTTTTGGTTTTATTTAGATTTTTGGGGTGCCAGAGATTGAAACTAGGGCCTTGTTCATATGAGGTACTATACTTCTGAACTATTTCCCTGATACCCTGTAAGTCACTTTATATATGTATATGCATATGTTATCTATGCATATCATATATGTTTATACATATACATACACATTATGTATACATTTATATTAAAATATTAATTATAATGTGTGCGTGTTTGTACATACACATGTCTATGTGCACAAGTGCTCCTGAATGTATGTATGGTGCAGTATCCAGGTGCCTAAGGAGGCTAGACGAGAGTGTGAAATTTCCAGAACTGGAGTTAACAGGCAGTGGGCGAGTTTCCAGATGTGGGTGCTTGGAGCTGGACACTGGGAAATGAACCCAGGCCCTCTGGAAGAGCAACAAGTGCTGTTAACCATTGAGCCATCTCCCTAGCCCTGTAAGGAGCCACCTCCTTTTCCTTCAGATTTATCATTTTATTTTGTGCGTCTGCCTCATTTGCTGTGTCTTATGTCTGTGTACTAGAAGTTTGCAGTGCTTTTGGAAGTCAGGAGAAGGTGTTGGATCCTCTGGAACTGGAATTAACAGATTCCTCTGAGTCATGTGGGTACTGGGAACTGAACCAGATCCTCTGGAAGAGCAGCCAGTTCTCTTAACCCCTGAGCCATCTCTCCAGGCATGTAAGCCATATTCTTAATGGAGTGTGTTTTGCAATTATTGCATTTGAAAATAGAGGATTACAGCAGAAGGAAAATGCATGTTTTCTTTTATTAGTCTTCAGGGCAGGTTGGTCTTCACTGATTACACCAGGTGAAAATTATGTAAGTATTCCTGGGTTTTCTTCAGTCCAAATAACATTTATGTCTGTCACTAGAGGTATGGTGAATAATTGTACTGGGGAGACCACTGACAGGTAAACTTAGCATTAACTTTATCAGTTGAAGTCTTTCTTTCCTTAGCCCTCCACCCACGACATTGTGGGTGTTCCACCCGTAACAAGAAAACAAAGACCAAATGTGAAGTGACTTAGTGCATGACTTGGGAGTGTAAAACACTGTGAGGGTAGGGGCTGGAGAGATGACTCAGAGGTTAAGAGCATTGCCTGCTCTTCCAAAGGTCCTGAGTTCAATTCCCAGCAACCACATGGTGGCTCACAACCATCTGTAATGGGGTCTGGTGCCCTCTTCTGGCCTGCAGGCATACACACAGACAGAATATTGTATACATAATAAATAAATAAATATTAAAAAAAACACTGTGAGGGTGATTTGAATCTCATAGCTGAATTTCAAAAAATGCATATTTAGAACCATGTGTTGAACAATCTCTTGCATATGTGGGAGGACATGTATGCTGTGACCTATGGATGGAAGTCAGGAAACAATCAGAATCAGTTTTCTCTACCTTCATGGGTTCTGGGGATCCAGCTCAGGTTGCCAGACCTTCACAGCAGGAGCCTTTACCCACTAAGCTGCCTCAAGTATTTTTAACTAGTGTAACATGGGGGCCTGCTTTGTTGAGGTTTCTGTCCTGCCTGGTTCCCACAACCGTTTAACCCCAAAGAAAATCACACAGAGGTCTCCATAAGTTATAAACTGATTGGCCCATTAGCTCAGGCTTCTTGTTAGATCTTATAACTTATATTAACCATATTATATATAACCATATATAACCATTATTCTATCTATGTTAGCCACATGGCTCGGTACCATTTCAGTGGGGCAGGTCACATCCTGCTTCTTCGGTGTCTGGACAGGACTGCTGAAAGAGCTTCCTTCTTCCCAGAATACTCCTGTTCTCCTTGACCTGCCTCTACTTCCTGTCTGGTTGTCCCACCTATACTTCCTGCCTGGCTACTGACCAATCAGCATTTATTTAAAACATAATTGACAGAATACAGAATTGTTCCACACCAAACTAGATTTCTAGTGTTAAGTTTAATGGTGGAGTGGAAGAATTTATGGAAGAAAAAAAAAGATTAGAGCTTATGGAGATTAGAACACAAAATGTGAGAAGAGGTGAGAGGGCAAAGTGTGTGTGTGTGCTTGTGTTTACCTATGTGTGACCATGATCAAAATACACTATGTTCATGTATGGAAATGTCATAATGAAACCTGTAATGTGTAATTAATATATGCTAATAAAGACATTAAACGATACATTTTAAAGTCCTCTATATAGATGACATTACTGAAAAGGAGCACGAGAAGACACAATAAACAAGTGAACACTTTGTTTGTTGCCAGAAGATGAGAAAAAATGTGGCTTTAAAGATGGAAGATTATAGATTTTCTCTGTTGTCATCTATGCTGGATTAAACACTGTGCTTCAGAAAAGGACTAAAGCTTTAGAAAGCTTACTTTTTTTTTTTTTAGTTAAAGATTTATTTATTAAATACCCAGTGTTCTGCTTGCATGTACACCTGCATGACAGAAGAGGGCACTAGATCTCAGTACAGATGGCTGTAAGCCCCCATGTGGTTGCTGGGAACTGAACGCAGGACCTCTGAAGAGCAGCCAGTGCTCTTAACCTCGGAGCCATCTCTCCAGCCCTGAAAACTTACTGTTTAATGTCAAAATGCACCTTTAAAAACAAGCCTGTGCTAAAAGAGCAAGTCATAACCTCTCTTCATGCAGGATGCTATGTATTGTTCACTTAGCTGAGGTATTTTGGTTTCTGGATAGGAGTTTAACAATTGGATAATCTTTGTTTCTTTTTCTGGTTTGTTATAGGAGAAATAAATTCCCACGAATGTAAAAGTGTGTTAAGAAAAGACAAAGTGTCAGGGGAATTAGAAGCCAGCACTGTGGACTCTCTGACGGACATGCCGTTTGCTACTGTAGATATTCAAGATGATTGTGGAAGTAAGTACTGTATTATTTAAACAAATATTTAGAAGCAGCGGACAGTACATTTAGATGTGCATTTCATCTTTATTTCATTTTAAATACTTGTCATGCTTTTGAGTGCTAAGTTACCTGGCTCTTTGTTGTCCAAACTGTCATAGATAATATTAAGAAATGGCTCACAGAATTTTGGGCCAGGTCATTTTGTGATTACTTCTGCCTGGAGCTGGCAGATCACTTTATGGTTTATAATGACTCTATTTCTTTGGAGCCACCTGCAATTTCAGAGGTACCTACCCATTCATGTAATAAATGGTTAATGGCTTTTGGGTATATGTAGGCACTTTGCTATAGACTGAGAGTGTCCATCCACCCGTCCATGAACCAGACAAACATGATCAATTCAGCCAGTCCCTTAGAGCTTCAATCTACAAACTTTATGTAACCAATACTGTTGGAAACACCAAGATAGAAATTTCATGTCACTGTGGAAATAGAACTATACATGACGACTGGGATTCTGTCCTCTGCAAAGGTGATAGATGTCCCTATGATCCAGGAACAGGAGATGAAACCTGTTCACTGTCCAGCTGTCGGTTCATCTGACTGCCCATATCTTATCCATAGTTTATATATCAGAACAGTTTACAGTAGGTATGACTAATGAGATCCTTCCAGAATCCCCAAGAACAATGTTTCGTAGCCTCTGTGGCCTTAGGACTACTGAGGAGAGCAGTGACCGCCATGCACCAGAAAGAAGGACCGGTGCTTTGGAACTTGTGTTTCCTTCATGCTTTGGAAAAAATGGCTGCTTCTGCTTAGCTTGGACCTTGGGAAGGGTGGCCTTGATGCAAGCAGATTTTTTTTCTTCTTTTCTTTTTGGCAGGATTTGGTATAGTTTTTACTAGAACAATGGTAAATGTAAAAGTCATATGTAAGATGGGACTTCGGCCAGTCTACTGAAATCTGTTCTTAACTATGAAGCATTATAGCACTCTTAGATATTAGAGGTCTCAGGAGCTTTAAAGCTATTTGAATGTTAGCTGTATTCCAAACCACAGAGTAGAAGATTTCTTCTGTGGAAAGATGGGTTTCAGATTCTAAGCTTCAGTTCATGTGTGGGTCCAGTGGGGGAAGGGGAGAAACAGAACTGGGTCTTCAGTTTTGATTATTAATTTTCTTATTGTGTGATTTTGGTCATTTGAACTGTGTGAGACTTTAACTGTAATAGGCAGATTGTAGTTCCTTCTTGCTTGCCTCATGTTGATGCTGTACAGATCAAAAGGCAAAATGTGTATAAGAAAGGAGCTAAACATACAGCAGTGTACAAGTGTTTCTTTTGGCTAGGTAGTGGAGGTGCACGCCTTTAATCTCAGTACTTGGGAGGCTGAGGCAGGTGGATCTCTGTGAGTTCAAGGCCAGCCTATCTCAACAAACCAAAAAGAAAAAAAAGCCTTTCTTTTCTCTGTGTGTATACAGTTGTGTATGCTGGTACACATGTGTGCTTGTGGAGGCAAGAAATTGACATTGAGTGTCTTTTTTGTAATTTTTAAAATAATTTATTTAACTTTATTTTATGTGCATTGGTGTGAAGGAGTCAGATCCCCTGGAACTGGAGTTACAAACAGTTGTGAGCTGCCATGTGGGTGCTGGGAATCAGAACCCAACCTCTGGAAGAGCAGCGAGTGCTTTTGACTGCCGAGCCACCTCTCCAGCCCCAGTGTTTCTTTTTATCCCTTTCTACCCACTTTCTACCTTTATTAATTAATTAATACATTAATTTTGAGATAGTCTCTAACTGATTCTGCGACTAGCACATTCAGCTGGGCTGGCTGGGCAGGAAGCTCTAGGCTTGTCCCTGCTTCCCAGCCCTGGGGTCATAGTTATGTCCTGCTGTGCCTGGCTTTGATGTGGTGCCCAGGATTAAGTGCAGGTCCTCATGCTTCAGCAAGAAGCACTTTCCCCACAGAACCATACAAAACTTTGAAAACTAACTCTCAGTTGTTTGACTGCCACTCATCTTTTTCTCTGGTGTCTTAAGACTGGATTTCCCTGTGTAGCAGCTTTGCCTGGCCTGGAACTTCCGTAGACAAGGCTGTCCTCGAACGCACAGAGATCTGCCTGCCTCTGCTTCCCAAGAGTTGGGATTAAAGATGAGTGGGCCCCCCATCTCTTATTTTTAATAGTAGCCTTTCATCCCTTACAATATAAAGGAACAGGTAGAAAATTTGTTAGCTAGAGACTGTTAACTAGTCTTTTTGTGTGTGTGTGTGTGTGTGTGTGTGTGTGTGTGTGTGAAATATATAAGAACTAGGAGGGGTTTTGTTTGTTTGTTTTGTAGACTTTTTTAGTTTTTTGAGACAGGATTTCTGTGTGTAGTCCTGGCTTCCCTGAAACTCACTCTTTGACCAGGCTGACCTCGAGCAAGCTCAGAGATTCACCTGCCTCTTCCTCCAGAGTACTGGGATTAACGGCATGCAACCACTGCCTGGCAGAACTAGGAGATTTTAAAAATTAAATTAAACATTTGAATTATACATATGTATATAACTGAGTGAGGGTTTGGGCATTTGTGTATGGTTCCTGTGGAACCTGCAGTTGGCGTCAGCTTTGTTGGAACTGGAGTTACAGGCAGTTGCCAACCCTCTGATGTGGGTGCTGGAAGTGAACCTACTTGGCTTTCTGCTGCGTTTATGACCCTGCAGACTTAATCAGTCTTCTGGTGCTGTGTAGACAACAGCCTTAAAACTCCACGTGGCTGGGACAAGCTGGTGGTCCTTGGTTTTCTTGGGGTGTGGGAACTGAGAGGTCACTGCTTAGAGGTTCTTGCTGACAGCAACTCTGAGAGAACCACAAGGAGAACAGTGCTAAGGAGAACATCTGGGAAGTGTACCCCTTGCCAGAGGAAACATTTCTCCTGATATTTTAGATGCTGATGTCTCCTTTTAGAGATGATATCTCTCTCAGTGTGCATGAAGACATTTTTTTTCTGGGTCTGGTTGACTGAAATAGGTTTTGATTTTTTTTTTTTTAGGGAGAATTGTATTTATCCAAGAGGATAGTTTATTAGAAATATATAGGAATATTAAATGCTTTTGAGTATTGTGATCAAATATAACAATGCAAGATATCCTTAGGTCTTGCAATAGGAAGGGCGCTAGTTAGTTCCCAACCTCTTAGCCCCGAAATAATCACACAGAAACTGTATTAATTAAATCACTGCTTGTCCCATTAGCTCTAGATTCTTATTGGCTAACTCTTACATCTTAATTTAACCCATTTCTATTAATCTGTGTATTGCCATATGGCTGTGGCTCACCGGGTGAAGTTCTGACTGGCGTTTGTCTCTGACATGTGTATGTGTGTGTGTGGGGGGGTGCGGGGGAGCTACATGGCTTCTCCTGACTCCTCTCTTCTTTCTCCCAGCATTCAGTTTAGTTTTCCCTGCCTAGCTAAGTTCTGCCCTGCTATAGGTCCAAAGCAGCATACAGAGAGAAATCCCACATCACTTAGGGTTATTTACTAGAACTCAAAGATAGATAATAAGTAAACCATAAGTACATATATGAAAGAAAATCTCATACATGGTGAAGAGCTACAGCAGAATGGATCACACCTTTGGCTGCTGGTTAGGCATGTTCCAGCAGTCAAATCTAGCTTGAGTGAGGGGGGCGTCAGGACTTGTGGGTTTCTTCTCCCTATAAGAGAATACATTGTGGCTCAATTGGCTAGAAACCCAGGAAGCATCCGGAAAATGTTTGGTGTTGCTGTTCTTTGCCACTGACTGTAGAGTGGGAGTCATTTTGTTGATAGGAATAGTCCAGCCTGCTTCCCACAGGAGATGGGGGAGAGCTTTAGTTTCACTGATTATGGTAATCTAGATCATCAATTCTAAACAATAAAGCAACATTCTAAAAATTATACTTTTTTCTTTGTGTGGATATATTTGTATGTCTGCATATATATAGGTAGATAAGTATATGTATGAGTGTGTGCATGCCAAAACACACATGTGGAGGTCAGAGGCCAACTTGAGGGAATCTGTTCTCTCTCTTCTCTGTGTAGGTCCTGGGAATTGAACTCAGACTATCAGACTTGGTGGCAAGCACCCTTACCTGTTGAGCTATCTCTCCAGCCTACATTTAAATCAAGATTCAAAAGAAAATATTTGAGAGTTGGTTTCTAGTTACATGGCTTTCCTAAATGTGAAATTCAGTTTTATAGAAGCTGCTAATCCTTATTTTATTGAAGGAGGAGGGCCTGCTTGTTCGTCCCGGCCGCCAGGCAAGCTTAGCCCTGAAGTAAGCACACAAAAACTGAATAAATCACTGCTTGGCCCATTAGCTCTAACTTTTAGTGGCTAACTCTTACAATTTAATTTAACCCATCTCCGTTAATCTGTGCATTACCACGAAGTCGTGGCCTACCAGCAAAGTTTTAGCACATCTATCTCTGGTGGCGGCTCCATGGTGTCTCTCTCTCCACCTTCCTTCTCCCAGCATTCAGTTCAGTTTTCCCTGCTTACCTAAATTCTGCCTTATCAACAGGTAAAGGCAGTTTCTTTATTCATTAACAAAGAAAAGCAGCACACAGACAGAAGGACCTCCTACACCATTTTATGTCTTCAAAATTCATTTTGTTCATGTGTGTGTCTGTTTTGAGACCGTCTCCTGACCCTCAGAGCAGCTTCATAATCACTATGTAGTTAAGACTGGCCTGAACTTCTCTGATCCTCCTACCCTCATAAGCATTGGAACATAAGCATCCATTACCATGCCGGGCTTCTTCACACAGTGTTCTAATATAACTGTTGGGGATTTTGAGATAGAAGAAATGACCATTTTATTATCTATTAACTAGTTAAGGCATATCTTGAAAAATTTAAAATATAAAACAAAAAATTATCTATTTTTTTGTATAGAAAAGATTTATCTTATTATATACAGATCTCAGTGATTATGCTGTGTCAGTTAAAAAGAGATAAATTGTGTTCTGTGTCCTTTATATAATTCGTTGGGAAGACAAATGCTGCATACAGTAATGTGTCCTGCATAATGAATGGCTATGCTCTGAGACTAGGCTATTTATTTTTTATAATGTAATTCTTTATTGATTCTTTGGAGTTTCACATGATGCACCCCATTCCTGCTCACCTCCCAGTCCCTCCATACCCTCCCTTCACCCTGCAGCATCCTCCCCAAAGAAACCACCCATTCCCAAATCAATTTAAAACAACACACATACACAACACTACCTGACCCTCTATCTTTCCAACACCTCTTTTCTCATCGTAGTGCACTGGGTGCTGCTGTGTGTCACTCAGTAGACCCTTTTGTCCAGTCAGCCACACCCACAACATGTTCATTGCAGTGAGTCATTGGTCTGGTTCAAGTCCTCTGGCACACCATCATCACTGGACCGTCACCAAACTCCTCTCAGATATCCTGTTGTTGCCCTGAGTCTTAGACATCCCGTGGTTATCATTCTACAGGACCAGTCCCTTCAAGCACTGCAGCAGGCCATAGATGGAGTAGATGTCAGGGTGGGCTGACCCATTAGGCTATTATTATTTGTTTGTCTGAACATCATAGAGAATGCTGCCAACTCAGACTCAGACGGTTGGTGTAGCCCCGGTTGGCCTTGAACTCAGTAGCTTTCCTGTCTTAGCCTTCCCAAGTGCTGGAATTGCAATGAACAGAGTCACTCCCAGCCTACTTGAAAGATTGTTATCTTCTTAAGTAACAAGAAAGGAAACATCAAAACAAACTCTAATTTATTCTCAGCATTTTAATTAAGAGCAAGTGTGGAAACAATCAACCCACAATAACAGATGGAGTATTTAATTAAATTAAATTAATTTCTCTTCTAATTCACTCCTTTGTAGTTTTTGAATGAATAAATAGAATTGAGGAGAAATTAAATAATTTACATAAGATGACACGTGGTGCTTTGGTTAAAAAAAATCTGTGGTTGAGAAAGTAATGGCCCTTGTCAATGGCATCAAGTTTATCAGTGCACAATAAAAGTCTACGAAAGTTATTATGAAAATTAACAAGTATAATAAATTAAGTTTATGGGTTTGCAAGCTATATTTCCATGGATGACTTTTTGCTAATCAGTAAAATTACTATAAATAATCTGGTGAAAGATCCAGGGCAGACAGCCAAAGTTTTTTTCACTTTGTGACCTCAAGTCATCAGTTTTATCGGTAAACTAGATGATTATATAAATATTTGCTTTTTATCTTTTCATGTGAAAGCAAGCAAATGGAATAACAGCAAAATGTGCTTCGGAACACAGACAGTGTTTCCAGAGTTGGGAGGAAAATGACGTCAGGAAGTGAGAAAGCAGAGAGATGCTGTGTTTTGGTTCTTCAGATAAACTTGGTAAATACCAAGAAGATCCTATAAACAAGAGAAAGCATGACAGTGGCTCCCAGTGTCACAGGTGGATTGTGTCAACAGGGCACTGCATTAAAGGCAGAAAACCTAAAACACACTATATGGGTCTAAAATTGTACCATGTGCACATGAGTGATTATTTTTTAGAATAATGGTTCTCTGACTTCTCTAGAGGTAACTGAATTCTGGTTTTAATTTTTTCTTTTTAGAATCATTATGAACTGGTGGGTTTGATCATATCTGATAAAATTCACACTACTAAATTTTTTTATTCAATTTGATGCTCACATTGTCTCCTCTTTAACCTATGGAAAGATTTATGAGTTGACATTAGAGCCTGTCTGACATGATCCACTTGCTACAATTTGGATCATGAATATCCTCAGTGGCCTGAGTACTAGGTCACCAGTTTTGCTGGGAAGTGGTGGGACATTGTACTAGGAGGAAGTGGGCTAGCAGAAGGAAGTTAGGTCACAGGGAATGGGTGAAATAAGCAAATACAAACCAACCAACCAACAATCTACTTTCGTAGTGGTAGAAAAACCATGATGCCAGACATAGTGGCTCATGCTCATAGTCCTGAACTTGGTGGCCTAAGAAGGGATATTGGTTTACATAGCAAGACCCTTCCTCAAAAAACAAAACAAAAACAATGAGAAAAAAAAACAACCCTTTGGCATGTAGTAGAGAATGCTTGTTAGTGTTGCCCTACCTAAGGTATAAATCTGCCTGGCCTCCTTTTGTAAATAAAGTTTTATTGGGACACAGCTATATCCTTTGATTTGTTTTGTGAGAGTTAGGTAGCTGCAAGACAGACCCTGTGGTCTGCAAAGCTCGAACCATTTACAATTTTGTTCTTTATGGAAATTCTTGCTGACTCTTGCTTTACATTTGAAAATGACAATTATACATGATTGCTGCTTATTATGTATACTGTATGACTTCTTCCTTTTTAAACTAGGTTATCTTTGTTTAAATATGTGAGACACTTTCTCACTTTGTTTTCCTCTAGTCACTGACATACTTCAAACAAATTCAAAGAGAAGCAAAGAAAATGAAGGCATCAAGAATGAGCACATAAAGAAGAGAAAAAAACCCTCAAAAGATTATCAACCCAACTATTTCTTGTCTGTTCCGATCATCAACAGAAAGGTGATAGTCTCTTAAGAACCTTTTACTATGAAGTTTTATTCTAGACTATCTTTAAAGTGTACTAAATGTTTGTCAGTTTGGTTGCTTTGAGATTCTAGCAATCTTTGATAACATTTAGTAATGCATAATTCAAATGTTTAATTTAAATTTTAAAATCTCCTAGTTCTGCCAGGCGGTGGTTGTATGCCTTTAATTCCAGTGGAGAAATTTCTCATCTAAGTTATAGAAAGTTATTTACACAATAGTTATGATTATTTAAATATTTTTTCAAATTTAATGATAACATGGCCAGGAGGAAGTAAGACCCTTGGCGACCAAATGGTAGACAGAAGACATCAACTTCCTTGAAGACATGACTTGTGTCCAGAAGAGAAACCAGGTTTTTTTTTTTTAAATTATTATTTGTTGCTTAGAGATCATTTCATTAAAGCCTTCCAATGTGTTCAGATACGAGGGAGATATGAGGGTAATCAGATTGTGATACCTGCAAGCCCACAGGGTTGATTTGGTTGATCTAAAAGCCATACTCCCAGGTCCCTGTCAAGATCATTTCCAAAGTCTTGCTTAGTGGAGGAGACCCCGAGAAGCAGAGAGCAGCGAGCATGCGGGAGGAGAGGATGCTCAAGCCTTTGGAAAGATAGGAAACGGGGCGTCTTACTTCACGGGCCTTCATATGATGGGCATCTTTGCAGTGTTGTTTCTTTAAACATTCTTTGTTGCCGAGTAGGTTGAGTATCCCTTGCTCACAATGCCAGAGACCAGGAATGTGACATGTTTTGGGTTAGTCGGTTATTTGTATGTACATGATGAATCTTGGGGTGAGATCCAAGTCTAAGCAGGGAGCGTCTGTTCCTCATACTTAGCCTTTTCACATAGCCTAAAGGTAATTTAATGCATGGTTCCCAGTGCTTCTGGGTCTTGACTACAACTGGATGATATCAGATATGAAAAATTTCCTTTGTATTGTGTTTTGTATTTGAATCATTTTAGATTTTAAATTTTTGGATGAGGAATACTCAACCTATTCTAAATTAAGATTGCATATCAAATTCAGTATAAATCTATTAAAATCTGAAAAATCAGTGTTGTATAGATACAATGGAACCAGTCAGTGATTTCATACTGAGATTTTTTTTTCTATATAGCTTTTGGAGCCTGTCTTAGAACTTGCTCTGTAGATCAGGCTGATCTAGAACTCATAGAGATTCATCTACCTCTGCCTCCCAAGTGCTTGGATTAAAGGCGTGTGCCACCACTGCCCAGCGAGATATTCTTAAGATAGAAAAAAAATTACTATATCTAATTAGAACTAATGCTGTGATGTGGGAATGAAAGCACCTGGGAAGAATACATCCTTCACAAGACTGATTGCCTTTACATTTCAGCCTCAGGTCACGGCCAGGTCCGAATCTCACTCTGACTCTACATACTCTCTTTGGCCAGTGGTTCTCAACCTAGGGTTGCAACCTCTTTGGGTATCAAATGGAATCACATTTCACAGAAATCACCTTAGACCATTGGAAAACACAGATATTTACAAAATTCATAACTAGCAAAATTACAGTTATGAAGTAGCAATGAGAATAATTTTATGGTTGGGAGTCGCCACAGTATGAGGAACTGTAATAAAGGGTTGCAGCATTAGGAAGATTAGGGACTATTGGACTCGGAAGTCTATTAGTGTTGATGAGGATTCAACCCAGGGTCATATATTTGCTAGGTTCGTGCTCTACCACTAAGATATAATCTAATCTGAGACCTGTGAAGTATTTTAAGTCAAATAAATGAACACCAGAGAAAAACAAACTAAGTTTTGTTGGCTCATTCTAAGAAGTACTCCATCTTTGAGATAGAGTTTAAGTACAGATACGACACCTTAAGGAGAGAAAAATGACCTCGGATTCATGTGATGGGTTTTCTAGCAGTAAGGTAGTCCTTGGAAGTGTTTAGGTGACACCCAGCAGAGTATGAGCTGTTGCACATCATCTTTAGTTTTTTGTCCATTGTTTGCCTTGGTTTCCTCTTGCTTTAGGGCTGTGTACACATGGACAGTAGGCCAGAGCAGGAAGCGAAGCTCTGTTGCTTTAGTGGACAGATGGAAGCCCGGCTGCAGGAGAAAACCAAGTGGTAGACAGCTGGAGTGACTTCCCTGAAGACACATGACTTCTGGCTAGCAGAGAAGCCAAGTTTGGTTTTGATTCGTTGCTTAGTGACCATTCCACTAAAGAGTCTCCCAGTGTGTTTAGGTATGAGGGTAATCAGGTTTTGATACCTGTCAGCCCACTGATCACCAGGATTGATTTGATTGATCTAGATGGCTAGGCAGGTGCCTCTTCCTCCCTCACCACCCCGACTGCATCCCTTCCTAAACCGTGTGGTTGGTGAAAAAGAAAGACCTTGACAACGTCTTTGTCAAGGGTATGAGTGGCTTTCAACATGTTTAATTTGCACTTCTCTGCCTTAACTAGGCATTTCATTTTATTGATTGATTGTACCTGTGGTTTTACTTAGAGGGCCTCTTAATGTCAGGGATGTGCTGTGCCACTAAACTGTATCCCCAGTGCTCTTCTTACTTTCCTGTTGAGAGAGGGCCTCATTTTATTGTCTATGCTGGTCTTGGACCTGTGACCTCCCTGCTCAGCCTCCTGGGGAGCTGGGATTCCATGCCTAGGCCCAAGAGGCCATTGGGTTTATATTTCTCCTTTCATGCTTCTGTTCTTTGCATCCATCCTCGGGTATCTCCACCCCCTCGCTGTCAGTGCTTGACTCCTTGCTTTTCCAGTGAGGGTTGGTGGGGGGATGGGTGGGATACAGAGTGGGGAGAAAGGGCCAAGTGGAATAAGGCAGAGGAACTCCTCCTGTCTTCCACAGGATGTGGTCCACAGGGCAGGAAGGAGGAAGAATGATGGAGTCCTGTGTGGCTTAGAGTTCACAGACCTGGTAACCTGCCACCAGTCTTACAAACTCTTCTGGGTCAGGTGACTAGATTCTGAGTTTCAGCTTGGTCAGGGGATAGGTCTAACCTCAAATGCTTATTTTCCAGGCCCCATGCTGCACACCCCACCCGCCTGCTTACTTCAGGCTTTCCCCATTGACACCGGGATAGAGATGTACTCTGAACCCCCTTTAAAGAAGGCTGTTCTGGTCTTCCCCACTTCAGCCCCTTTTTCTCTCTGAGCCTCTCCTCTTCTTGACCAGGTCGCCTTCCCTCTTCTCATTCCATTATTCCATTCTTAGTTAGAGGTCGTTATAGTTCCTGATTGTTATTCTTGCAGTTTAATTTTTTTTTTTAACAAGATGTTTTATTGTGTTCTTAGTGCTTAGACAGGTGTTTTCCAGGAAAGAGTAGGTGCCGGTATTTACTGGCATTTACACACACAGCTTCCCTTCCCACTGTCATTTCAGGGACCTAAGAACATTTCCACCATACCAAGCTACAATCAGATCTCTCTCTCTTTTTTTTTAAGTGTGGTGCTAGGGTTTGAACTCAGATCTTCACATATCCCAGACAAATGTTTCAGTCCTAGCCTGGAAAGTCTTAAAAGTAATAAATACAAATACTGATTTTGTAATGTAATATGAATAACAACTGATTTTAGGGGGGTTGCGTGCCTTATAGCTATGGGCAGTGCAGCTTAGTTTAATGCTGCTGTCTTGGAAGACTTACTTTCTGGAGCGATCAGTTTATCATGCTTACATGCGAATAATGCGAGAGAAGACATAAGAACTAGACAAGAAGAGGACATATGTATCAATTCTTTTGCAAAGCTTTTCATTTGTCTGTTTTAAAGTATCTAATGTTCACTTTCCTTTTAAACGACTTATGAGGCTGGGTAGGAAGGCCTGGGAAAGAAGGCCCGTTTGTCACATTGTTTCAATGGAAGAATGTATTCCAAGTTCCAGTTTAGTGACCTGCAAACAGGCTCTTGGGAGCCAGTACATTCACAATGAGTTGCTCTACTTTTGGCCTCAGCTTCTTGGCACCCAGTTTTAAAGAAAAAAAAAAGAGAGAGAGAGAGAGAGAGAGAAAGCATTCAGAATTACATGGCTCTTTGATTTCAAACATGTTTTGAGTAGTTTATAATTCTTTGTTGTGGAAATTCTTCATTTCATGTTTTTAAGAAGTAGGATTGGTAAATACATTAGAATTGAAGCGAGGTAATATCCTGACTGGTAGCGGAGGAGTATGTGTTTTGCGGTTAACATGTAATTACATTTTAGTTTAAGAGAAGGAAAAGATTTGATGGCTTGTGATAAAGCTTGTTCTTTAATGGCTATGGCTGTATAATTATTTATCTGACTGTTGCCCATGTGTGGTTTTATGTGCTTTCATATGAGAGGTAATATGTTGTCTCCGTAACAAAGTAGCTGAGATTACTGATTCATAACGAGAAATGCTATTTTGGCTCCCAGCTATTTTGGCTCCCAGGTTTGGAAGTTGCAGTCTTTGATGGATTGGCATTACTTTGGGGCCTAAGGCAAGACAACACCACAGCTTGGAGCTTGTGGTGGAATGAAACGTCTTTCTTGGCAAAAGATAGAGGATTGAATTTGGGTACGGAAATCCCTTCAAGGACGCTCCACCAGTGACCCACTGACCTCTTTACTAGGCTCTTAAGGAGTCACATTTCAAAAGTGCCACCCTGGGTACTAAGGCACTGACAACATGGGCCTTTGGGGGGCGATCATGATCAGAACTATTGCAAAGAAATCAGCATTGAAAGGCAGGCAAGAACTCATCAGGAGCTGCTGAAATCAGGAGTATACTAATTTTAGAATGATTATTTTTGTATGCTAATGGACAAATTTCCTTCAGGACTTTTAAAAGCATTTAATGTCACGCTTCTTCATTTTTGTAATGTGAAAGCTGCTAGTCTTAATGAAATATGGGAGATTAGTGAATTCAGTCCTAAAAATAGAAAAGTATTTGAAAAAGAACACTTTTCTGTTTAAGGCTGATCATTTTAATTTTATTCCACTATTGCTAAAGTATTAGTTCTTCAAATACTTTTCATGGTTGTTGACAGGCAATGAGAGTATTTAGTGTATTTTACTTGCATTTATGTCCGTGTATCACATGCATGTCCAGTGCCTGTAGAGACCAGAAGAGGGCATCAGACCCCTGGGTCTGGAGTTACAGATCGCTGTGAGCTGCCATGTGGGTGCTGAGAATCTGATTCAGGGAGAGAGCCAGTGCTCTCAATCTCTGAGGCATCTCTCTAGCCCCTGAGAGTATTTAGCTATGAAAAAAGTTGAGTGGCATGTATATCACATGCATTTTTCCTCTTGTCTCAGAAATGAAACCTAGGATATCGTGTATGCTAGGCAATATACTACCAGTGAGTTGTCCCCAACGTCCTAGATAGCATCCTGACAAAATTCTAATAACTCTTAACAAGGCAACAGACTTAGCAATGATATGCTAAGCTTAGCAATGATATGCTAAGCTAGCAATGATATGCTAGCAATGATATGCTAGCAACTTGGAAGACTTCTAAAACCAAGGTTACAAGGTGAGGTCAAAGATAGTCTTCTATGGTGTACTAGAATATAACATGTCTCTTTTGTAGAAGCATGCTAATTTATGCCATTTTTAAAACTTACATATATGTTGAGTTAATTAGAAAGTTTCAAAGATGTGTAGATGACTTTTCTAATTGCATCAGTGTAGGCTTTTGGACTATGACGTAGTGGTGATATTTATCAGATGAGGGTCTGCTTTTCAGTTAACTCAGTGAGTAGAATATGTAAGATTTCAGTAAAGTATTTGTAGACGTTTCTGTTAGTGTCACTGTTAGGATTGGTTTAGAGATGTATTTTGTGCAGTTATGCTAGTGGTGGGGGATTAGGATGATGGATAAGGTTCAATGGTGTGGGAAAATTTTAAACTGTGACTCTAAAAATTAGTTTCTTTTAATAACATGCAGTTAAGATTCTGGAGTGTTTTTATTGTCTTTTAAAGATTGTATTTAGGAATAAAAAGCATTTAAAAAGTCTTAAGATGGTATCAGGGATTCTATAAATTAATTGGAAACATCAAAGCATGGTTAGAAATGTGTGACTTGTTTAGATTCGCTTTTACAATTTCATAGATTTGAGGTTAATCCTATATTACAAGTATCATGTGACTTCATGGAAATAATAGTCTTCAAAGCATTTTACAGTTTTTGATTTTTAGTTTTACAATTACTAGACAGTTCAAAGGCACACATGGTCTGAAACCATCTCACCATGCAAGACGTTGCACTAAAATGCTGAAGATGAGCATGAAGCCCAATTTATTTGACCTAAAAACTTGTTCCTAGTTATCTTCTCATTGAGAGGGTTCTGGCAGAATATTTATAAGTTGATATAAAGGGAAAACCATCAGGAAGACATTTGGACCAAGACCTGGAGTGCCCTCCAACTCCACAGAAACCTCTCTGTAACCTCTAAGCTGTCAGTCAAGGGAACCCTTGGACTGTCTTCACTCTTCCATGTGAGTGGGAAATTCCTACAGTCAGATTGGGACCTAAGCAATGGACCATTTCTTGATAGATCTGAAGTTTCTCTATGGCGACCTTTCGATGCTGGCAGAGTACATGCTGTAGGAGAAGAACTGAGTTATTTCAGATTATGTTTTGGTAGGGAACATAGTATCAGATTCTCTGCATGTTAAGTAAATGAATTTTCCCTAGAATTGCAAGACTGACAGTGTAATGCTTGAGACAGATAAGATGGGCCGTTAGTGAACCCATAGGGCTTATGCTGCTATGTGTGTATGCAGCAGTGTGTACTGCTGATCATTAAAGGCAAAAATACTGGCTTTCATCTACCGGAATACCACAGAAGGAAAAACAGAGGTCCATTGTGTGAACTGGTTAGAAACTGCAGACACATCAGATAACAGTGTTAGGGTCCAGAACCACCAAGAATCCTAGAATTATAATTTCATTTATTGCAGATAAGTAGACAGAAACCTGGTTCCTCTTAGGTTTTTACTTAGTAGGACTGGAGTACCTCAGGCAATAGTTGGTAGGAGCTATAGCATGACCTAGTCTTGACACCCACCCCTCCCCCATGCAATCAGTGACAGTCTGTGGACTGTCTACAGCTTTAGGGAGTGGGGCAATTGAAGCAATGGCCAGTCTACTTGAATATTTTATACCTCAACTTTTTCCTATGCTTGTTGAAGAGGAAACCCATAAGTGGCTGGGGTTTTAGAGAGGCCTGGGTTTCTATTTTATCAGCTTCTGTTTGTGAGGAACAGAGTAGCCCTTAGACCCCAGAGAGTCAGGGAACTCTGGAAAGTTTTCTTTCCCCTCAGGTTAGAAATCTCTTTCCATCCCTCTGTCACACAGTCAGAAGGTGTACTTTACTGAGAGGGGTGCAGAAGACCTGGGAACTGGCCACACAGAGATTCTCTGGATTTGATTTGAACCCCATCCTCTCCCACTTTTTTTATACAGAGGGATTTGTTGATTTACTATAGCCGAGTGTAAAGCAGGGCGGGTGGCTTCGTTTTCTTCCAGTAGTGTGTGCATGATTTCCTCCACTGATTTTGGTCTTGTCCATGCTTATGAAGGTGTGTGTTACTGGCAGTAATATAGTGACCCCATCAGCGTTGACCTTTCTTTCAATAACCGAGGGTTCACCTGATGGAGATATGTCCATACAAAAGGCACAGTTTCTTTGGGAGACTGGTAGCATAATGGGCAGTCTCTTTTCTTTTAGTGTGACTGTATAGTGGTGACAGAAATCTATAGGTTCAGGGTTTCTTGGTTTCTCTTGAGGTAAGACTTGAGGCAAAAACCTCTTGGTCTTTGTCTCTATAGCTTTTTTCAGTCACAAGGACATGAGGCTCTGCATTCTTTTTCTTATTTATTTTTGTTATATTTTGTTTAGCGTGTGTATGTGTGTATGTGTGTGTGTGTGTGTGTGTGTGTGTGTGTGTGTGTGTGTGTACATCTGGTGACCAGAGAAAGCTTGTAGGAGTCATTCTCTTCTTCCAGCTTTTGGATCATGGGGACTGGACTCAGGTTCTCAGGGCTGGTGACAGGTACCTTCACTCATGGATAGCGCTGGTCCTCATCTTGTCCTTTTAAACTGTTTGGCTGCGGTTCAGTCTTAGGTTTCTCTGCAGGTCACCAAGTCCTCTGACAAACATCCATAAAAGTCATTTCAGTAAGAAATACTACTGCCTTGAGTCTGGTTAACTTTGGTGTGTGAAGTTTCTATTTATTGGTTAGATTTTCTTCTTTTGTAATAGCAAGGTTTATAGAATTAAAAAGAGAAACACTCAAGCTGTGTTTTTAATGAAAATGTTTAACGAGCAAGAGTTTTAATCTAGCACTGCGATCGGAGTGAGTCATCTATTTGTTTTCCTGCTTACATGATTGAATAATAGACCATTCAGTCTTCTGCGGACAACAAGGGGAATAGCCCGCGTAGGCCTTTCAGCTGTGTTTCAGGCCTAGAAGCACCGTTGGAAGAGCAGTCGGTATTTTACTCAGGCAAATTCTACCTGCTGGGACTATAATGGGCCTGGTGCCTTCCTTAGTTTGCTGCTTCAGTGTCCCTTGAGGTCCCTGAGGTCCTCCTTTGAGGTCTGCTTCTGCCACTAAACTCTTAGAGGAAAACCTTGTGCCCAGTATCATTATTTTTAAGTTTGAGAAAGGAACAATTTGTGAATCGGGGACACCAGACTTAAAAGAGGTTTAGTCAGAGGCAGGTATTTATAGAAAAAATGTGGGAGTAAAATAGAGAAGTTGATTGCGCGTACAGATTTGCCTTTTATGGGTCACCTTGTCAGAACACCCCTAGTCACATCATCATCGTATGCTAGTTGGACGCTTATGATTGGCTGAGCTTAATTTGTGTTTCTAACAAAATCAGAAATGACTAGAAATGACTCGAGTCAATTTTTGCTGATTTTTTTTTCTTTTTCAGTTTAAGCTGAGTTGAGGCTATTTTTTAATCTCCTTGGACAATTTTCAAGTTTCAGTTTACCATGGTCTATGGAGATGGGTATAGGAGCTAGGAGCTAGGAAATGGCCTCATGGAGAGAGATGGACGTTGTTCTGACCACAGAAAGTACAGTGGGAATTTGTAACACAGAACAAGGATTAAGTCAGTGGGTAGAACATTGCTAAGAAGAAACATGGCTTGACAGAAGCACTGTCAAAGGCAGGCCACAGGGAAGGTGGTCAGGATACCAAGGATGGGAGATTTTCTCCCAAAGTGAGTTCACAAGATTCTTACTCAGAATGGGTTCTACAAGAACAAAGGAGAGCCAGTGGGGCCCAATTAAGCAGTGGACTTGGAACCTGATTCAAGGAGAAAGTTCTAGGTCCCAGGACAGTGTCTTATGATTTGCTCAGTACATTCCACAAATAATGGGGCCATTGTTGAGGATAACACAGCAGCTCCAGAATCAGAGCAGCCTGCTATGCTCAGGGCCCGAGCTCTCCTCACCCCTCCCTTTTCTGTTTTGTTTTACTGGCTGCTGTCTCTATTGCCTGCCTAACGTTTCCTTTTCTTTTAATAATTCTGCTGCCCCAAGGCTTTTACGAATTCTCTCAGGCCTCTCTCTGGGCTTGCTATTTTCCTTCAGATTGCTCTCCAGTGCGCTGGGCTAGCACTTTACAGCTGGGCTAGCGTCTGTGGCTCTAACAGGAAGTGGAGGAGGGAGATACATCCTGCCTCTTCCTGTTCCAGAGGAACCGGCCCTGAGAGGGAAGACAGATGAGCAGCCTGGCCTGCTGACTTTCTCCTGGTGCATACTGTCATAGTTTGGGTTTACTTCAGTTTTGTCTCCGTGGTTATGTCCCACCCCTCACAAGTCAGGAAAAAAATGCCAGCAGTCATTCTTACTGGAATTCCTCCTATCCCAGAGAATCTTAAAAGCAGTGAGGAATAGGTCCAGCTATTCACTGTGGGACAGATAAATATTACTTCTAACAGGAATGGAATGTTGTCTGCTGATTTGGCCTTTCTCTGGAAGAATAAAGCTTTTTTTCTTAGGAATGGTCATGATTAGTGAGTCAGACGCTTGGTACAAGGGCCCATTTCTAAAAGGATGTGCAGCCGTAGGGACTTTTCCCACTCAGTCTGCAAAGTAAGAGTGTTGCGCTCAGGGCCTGTCAGAGGGACACACATTTCGTGATTGTGTAAATGTGTATAGTGTTTCAGGCCATCCCGGTCAGCTCTCTAGCAAGTGTGAGAACAAGCAGAGGTTATGCCTTTGGTTGTGGAAGTTTGATGTCACTTTAGTTTTGGTAGTTTCTCGCTTATATTTCGTTCTTTTTGTTTGGTTTTGTTTTACGAGACAGGGTTTCTCTGTGTAACAGTCCTAGCTGTCCTGGAACTCATTCTGTAGACCAGGTTGGCCTTGAACTCACAGAGATCTGCTTGCCTCTGCCTCCTGAGTGCTGGAATGAAAGGCGTGCGCCACCACCGTCCAGCAATTTTTCTTATTGATTTAAAATTTGCCTTATAAATTTTTTGCTTACTTATATTTCTTTTTTTTATAATTAGATTACAGCAGGAATTAAGGTCTTGCAAAATACGATACTACAACAGGATAAACGACTGGCCAAAGCCATGGTTGGTGATGGTTCCTTTCATATCACCTTGCTGGTGATGCAGCTATTGAATGAAGATGAAGTAAACACGTGAGTAATGTGTCTTTCTTGAATATTATGTTCCAAATTATTACTCTACTGTGAGTAAATACAGACGAGCCCAAGGGGGCTTTGAGATTCTGAAGAAATATTCTTTATCATGATTATCCTGATTGACAGTCATTGTACAGAGTTGGGTTTTTTTGTTTTTTTTTTATGTAACATAGGCTAGCCTCAAACTTGATGTATCAAGTGTGGTCTTGGACTTGTGATTCTCTGGCCTTAGCTGCCTCAGTGCTGAGGTTTCAGACACATTCCACTATAGTCTGTTTACATTTTTATTTTTTCGAGACAAATGTAGCCTTGACTGCCCTGGAGATTACCCTATAGACCAGGCTGGCCTCAAACTCTTAAGAGATCCACCTGCCTCTGGCCCCCACCCCAGTGCTAGGGCTAAGATGTGCACTACACTGCCCTGCTTGTGTAAATATTCTTTCTTTCTTTAATTTTTAATTTATTTTTTTATTGTTTTTGTAAAAATATTCTTAGTTCAGATATTTTTCACTTCATTGTTATCAGTGGTATTCCTTGGTTATACAGATGTGTTGCCTCTGTTAATTATGCAAACTACTCTGGAGTCTGATTCTAGAGTCTAGATTGAGACTCTAGGTGACAATTCTGGAACTATGGCATAACCACCTTTTATTAGCAGTCTGACTTAAACTTGCTGTCCCAGTAAATAGTGCTAACACCAAGCAGAGCCCTTAGCGTGTTGCCCAGCATGTAGTAGGCACTTACTCTCAGCTGTCTGTCATTAGAGCTGTCGTTTTCCTGGGGCGAGGTGGACAGTTTCCACTTCAGCTTGCCTTGGTCATTCTTAGTGCCATGGTCTTCCATTCCACACCTCCTGTCCCCCCTCTCCCCACTCCTTAAAGGTTGACGAGAAGTTAGTGATTACAAGGGTGCAGAATTCCTTGCTGTCTCCTATGGAGTTCGGGGGGCCTTACATTCAAGCTTGGGCTCTTTGGAAAACAAAAGCAGGGAGGAACTGCAGATTGTTTGTGTTTCTGCCTTGGCCCAGTTGGCTCCCGGGGGAATGAAAAGCAAGGCTTGATTGGGAAAGAGAGTGAGAAAAAGATAGACTAAGAGAGGGAAAACAAACAGCAGCCATTTGCAACCGGCCACAGACGATGACTCTCTTGTTAAGTTCTTGACCGTCCCACGGAAAACCAGCAGTTTTCAAGGACAGAGAGAAAGAGATTTTATTTGTTTTCTTTCAGTTTATCACTCTACCACTCATATAAAACAAATGCTTTCGTGGTTTTCAGAGAAGACAAACCAGGGATGGGGGATAGGTGAGGAAGAGGAGTCTCAGCTTGGCCCTCTAAAAGCAGAACGGGTGGGGTGTGTCTTCTCTGTGCATGTAGTTGTAGCTGTATATGGAGAGGTTTATTTACAGAATTGGCTATGGCCCTGAATGAAGTTAGGGGCATTGGACTTGGGCTGTGGGCACAGAGGTACAGGGAGAAATGCTGGTGTCCACAGAGCGCTTCTGCAGTCCTGCCTTGTCGTCAGAACGTGACTGTGAATTATGTGCATGGAATCAGTTCAGTGCTGTGCGGAGATTAATTTAGAAATATGAAAGCACTACAAAAATCTATTTTTTCACTTATTTGTTCGGGGAACAGGATAATTCAATGATAGTTTTGTTAGAAGGAAGTTTGAAAATCCTCTCCGTACCGCCCATGCTCATTTCTTTCTTAAGTAACTGCTGCCCTCTAGTGAGTTTAAGTTTTTTTCATAAGAAGGTGTACCCACCAGAATGCTTTTCAAGATGTAATTGATCATAAATTTAAAACCAGGCAAAACTTGACAATGTCTAAGTCAAAATATAAAGAGAAATAAAGATTTGAAACACAAAGTGGTCCTAAGTGAACACAGGCTAAACAGCTATAACAAGCATGTCGTCTTAGTTGGGAAGTACAATTAAACTTATACTTAATTTGAGTCCAAGTACAATAAATCATGTTAATAAAGACATTGTATTTTAAGAGATAATGCCTAATTAAGTTTTTGTAGAATCTATTGGAAACATTAAGTCCTATTTGAGTAAGGGTTAGTACTTATATTTTTAAAAATCCGAGACTTGGGCTGGGGACATGGTTTAGCTGGTAGAATGCTTACCTACTCTGTCATCCTAACACCTGGGAGGTGGTGGCAGGGTGGCCAAAAGTTCAGAGTCATCCTTCTTCACATGAGAGCCGGCCTCAAAATGCTACCCCTAGAAACAAACCAAAACAATGCTCTTGTGTGTGGTAAAATGCTGGCAAAACCTAACAGTGCTCTTGTGTGTGGTAAATTGTTCTGGAATGTATCATTATTTAAGACAATTAGTAAAAAATGGAGTCTTTTTTTTTTTTTTTTGAGTTGTAGCCCTCTTTTTTCCTGAGGTCCTGGAGGTCGAATCTACTCATACATAGCAGGCAAGTGAGTAGCCCCAGCACTTTGAATTACACAGGTAAATTTTTTTCGGTCAGCAATTTCTTTTTGTTTGTTTTTTTTAATTTTTATTTTTTGAGGCAAGGTCTTACAGTACTCCAGGTCTTATGTAGTCCAGGTTGTCTTCAAGTTTGCAGTCCTCCAGTGAGTCTCCAGAGTGCTTTGTTTACAGAAGTTTCCTGATGATTAATGATCATGACCACAGCAACACTTTCTTTCTTTCTTTCTTTCTTTTTTTTCTGATACAGGATTTTTCGGTAGCTTTGGGGCCTGTCCTGGAACTAGCTCTTGTAGACCAGGCTGGCCTTGAACTCACAGAGATCCACCTACCTCTGCCTTCCGAGTGCTGGGATTAAAAGGCGTGGGCCACCACTGCCTGGCCTCACAGTAACACTTATAAAGGAAAATATTTAATTGGGACTGGCTTACAATTTTAGAGGTTTAGTCCACTGTCATTATGGCAGGAAACATGTGGCATGTAGGCAGAAATGGTGCTGGAAAAGGAGCTGAGAGTTACGTCTTGATCAGCAGGAAACAGGAAGTGGTCTGAGACCCTGGGCATGGTTTGGGCATATAAGACCTCAAAGCCCACCTTCACAGTGACACACTTACTCCAGCAAAGCCACACTTACTTCAGCAAGGCCACGCCTCCTAATAGTGACACTCCCTGTGGACCAAGCATTCACACATATGAATCTGTAGGGGCCATTCCTATTCAAACCACCGTAAGTATCTACTTTTATATCTTTAATAGTAATTATAATTAGGGAAAGACTTATTCACCTCTTCTATACTTATTTAAAAATTAATATTGGTTTTAGCCCCAGGTTAAAGCTAAAAGCTATTTTGAATTTTGAAATAATGAATATATATGTATACACACATATACATATATATATAATTTAACTTTTAAAAACTGGATTTGTTTCTTATTTGGTTTTGTCTTTTACTTACCATGTTGTTGAAAAATATTGTCTCTCACTAGTGGTACTGATGCCCTTTTGGAACTGAAGCCATTCATCGAGGAAATCCTTCAAGGGAGGCACCTGACTTTGCCCTTCCAGGGGGTTGACACTTTCCGAAGTCAGGTTGGCTTTGTGAAGTTATTAGATGGAGATCATGTTAATACCCTTACGGAGATAGCAGGTAAGACAGACAGCGCTGTACTCAGGAAATCTCCTGTGTGTTTTCCCAGTGGTTGTCATAGAGATCTGGTGTCCTTGAATTTGGGGAGCTAGCATAACCTCACTTTGCACATGAACTGCTTTGGTGTTGGTTATTTAAGTAGCGGCTAAAAGTGGGGTAAGTTCTCTTGAGGACATTGTTAATTCTGGAGCTTTCCAGAGAAGACACTAGACTGGCGTCAAGTATGAACTGTAAGTCCAAAGGGTCTCTTTGCTTTTCATGAGATTTGAGATATAATTGATAAGTATTGAAACTGATGAATATTGAACAAATGAGTGACCATCACTGTGCTCCTATTCAGAGGCTTGTGGGAATTGTCATCTCTATTATAGAGAGCCAATCAATGGATCAGCCACGTTCTCATTTCTATAGCTCCCTTCTCCACTTTACTGAGGAGGCTATAATTTACCCTCCTGAGTGTTGAAGGTCTCACATTTATTGGAGGGTGGGTGAATTTTGAGTTTGATTCATAGATAATAGGTTGGTGTGAACCAACAAACTACAAACGGTGCTTGTGGTGTGACCTTGTGCCATTGTATTGTAGGGCCGCTCACCCTTGGTCTAAACACACTTTCAGTCTTTGGTCTCTGCTTGGTTTACTTTTATCTTTGAGGTTTTTTTTTTTAAATATCCTTATGCTTTTCTTCTTCCCTCTTTTCTTTCCTCTCCCTCTTAACTGCTCTACCTACTTTGTTCCCTCTCCTTTTAACTATCTATTTAAGAAATAATTTAGTAACTGAACATCTAGTGCCAAAATGAAAGCTCAGGTGTCAGTGAACTGTTGTTGTCTTTACAGTCTCTCTCTTGCTCTGCCTCCGTTTAATTTGGCTATCATCCTGAAGTTGGTGTCTATTATTTCCTTGTATTCTCTCTAAATATATGCATATTTATTTAGGTTGATTTTAGCATAGTAAAAAGAATACCAAACTGTCTGTGACCTTTTAGGATATTCTTTCATTCTTCATGTTATATGACCTCTGTGTCTTAATAGTTGCATGTTCAAAAGCGCACCATTAGTGGAGGGATGGGTGGAGTGGGAACCAGTTTTCACTGTTGGTTTTCCTTTTGTGTTTTACAGTATTTAAGATTAGTATTCTGTGACGGCCGTGTTTTCAGAGGATTCTCAGCGTTCAGTTATCTGTTAAAAGAGAGAGTCATTAGCCGCGCTGCATTAGTACCATCTAGTATAGCCTAAGTTCGCTCTGCACCACCATTAGTACCGTCTAGTATAGCCTAAGTTTGTTTAGTGCTCTCCCTTCAGGTGTCTTAAGCAAAAGGCTGCTTATTTTTCAGTAAAAGATTTCTATTATTTACTTGGAAAATATCTTACATAAGACAATTTTATCAGAGTTATGAATATAAAACTTGCTATTGATCTTACTGGTCAAACAGCCACATTCATCTTAGGTTTTAATAAATTTATATTCTTTAAATTCATTTCTTTTGCATAATGTCAGGCTCAAGGAATTGTACTTTAGTGGGAACTTCAAGCACCAAGTAGGTTCCTGGGATAGTAAATGGAAATGAAATTCTTGATCTTCCGAGAAGCAGTCTTATACAGGAACAAATGGATGAGCGGTGTGATGGACATAGTAATGTCTGTACCGAGAGGTGGGGGCAGTGTGCTGAGGGCACATAGGAGAAGCTTACGGAGTGAGGATGTTTCCACAGGAGCCATATAGCACTGAGCTCAGGTTTGAAGGTACTCAAAAGGCATTCTGGTTAAGCAAAGTGGAGGAGGGCATTCCAGGCAGAGGAAGAATATGTGCAAAGATATCAAGACATGTTTAGAGGCTCTCAAGTAGTTCAGTTTTTTAATCTTTAAGTTTACTTATTGTTATTTTCTGTATGTGGGGCATGTGTGTCTGTCTGTCTCTATCGGGGTGTGGAACTGCTTGTGCCACGCCACATGTGTGGAGGTCAAAGGACAGCTTTGTGGAGTCGCTTTTCTCCTCTCACTTTTCCATGGGCTCTGGGAATTGAATCAGGTCACCAGCAAGGGCCTTCCTGCCTAAGCCACACCCCCTCCCCGCCCCAGCCTGTAGTTCATTTTTATTTGAATTTAAATTGCAAACCTAGGACTATCGGTAGAAGGAGATTCATATAATAAGGGAACAAAGAAAGTGAAACAATAGTTGTAGGAAGATGGTGCAAGTTTTAAATAGTGGTTAAGGAAGGAGAGGGGTTTCATGAAGCAGTGTGTGATGAGATGGCAGATCAGGGCAGGCATGTTTAGGATGGATTCCAGGGGCTCACAGTTTCTTACTTCCTTGGGTACTTTTCTGAGCATGGAATGTAGCGAGGAAGCTGAATTAATGTATGCTTGACCCTTACACGCAGATGTATTGAAGGACCGAGAGAGCCGGACAGTGTCTGATGGTGTGTTTCCTAATTTCTGTTAGAGTGAAATAAAATGGGATGGGATTGGTGTGCATGCCAAGCAGTGTCTGACACTGTGTGATCTGATAGTGGAAGAATGGGGCAAGAGGGCTGAAGATTAGTGTTGTTAATAGAAGCCTACGAGTGAGCGGATCTCTGTGAGTTGGAGGCCAGCCTGGTCTACAAGAGCTAGTTCCTGGACAGGCTCCAAAGCTACAGAGAAACCCTGTCTCCAAAAAACAAAACAAAAACAAAAGCAAAAATAAACAAAAACCAAACAAACAAAAAAAGAAGCCTGCAAATGAGAAAGCTGTAAGGGTTAGTGAGATCCAGACAACACTATATTGAATTTTGAGAATCCAGGGGAGTTGTTCTTAACAGAGGCTAATGGAATCTTCTTCCTTTACTTTTACGAAGAGGAGCAAGTGATAGAAATTCAAAGGCAAAAAATGTTTAAAGCTCACTGTAGAGTTCAGTAAGGTTACTAGATAAAGTATCAGTATAAAAATATGATAAGTAATTGAGGTCAGTAAGATGGCCCTGTGGGGGTAAAGGCACTTGCCACCAAGCCTGAGTTGAAGCCTCTTAGCTCACATGGTGGGGAGAACCAATTCCTGCAAGTTGTCCTGTGACCTCCATAATCGTTGTGCATGTAAACGGAAAGAATAAAAATGGCTACATTTAATTACCTAATTTTCTAATGGGCCATCATTTATAAGCAACAAGATTGTAAGAAAGCGAACGGCCCCCAAGGATGTGCTAGACTTTTGTGGAGAGAATATTTTAACTATATCTTTGCTAGGCACATTTATCAAATCCTTTTCTCATTTTCTTTCCTTTTCCTTTTCATTTGTTATGAGATAACCTCTTCTACTCTGTGAGAAATACGTTCTAGACTAAGCCAGACCATCAGCAAATTGCCTGCTTGCGTATGTTAAACTGTGTTTCTGTGGAAGTGATGTGGCAAAGTTGCTTTCAAATGTTTGTCTTCTTTTTAAGACTTCATAAGTTCATGATTTATAGAATATTTATTTATGTATTTAAAAGTAAATCTTAAATAACCTAAAAAGCAGATTGTAAAAGTGTTTTTTATTATTTTTTTATTTTTCTATGTTCTTGTTTTAAGACAAAGTCTCACGTAGTCCAGACTGGTCTCGTACTTACTAAGTAGTTGAGAATGACCTTAAACAACTTATTATCCTGACTTTATATGCACCACCGTGCCTGGGGTGGGTAGATTGAATCTAGGGCTTTGTGTGTGCTAGTCAGATTCTCTACTAACAGAACTATAGCCCCATCCCAGTGATTTATTTTTTAATTACAGTATCATAGCTGTTTTCTTTTAACATTTTTTTTTTATTTTTAAAGAACAGGCTACTTGTTTTTTGCTTTTTGTATCTTTTTTAAAAATTCTTACTCCATATGCATTGGTGTTTTGCTTTCATGTATGTCTAGGTGAGGATGTTGGATCCCTTGGAACCTGAAATATAGTCCATTGTGAGCTGCCATGTGTGTGCTGGGAATTGAACCCTGGTCCTCCAGAAGAATAGTCAGTGCTGTTAATTGCTGAGTCACCTCTCTGACCACAACAGATGGCTTTGATGTGATGATATTGGACGGTTAACATGTGCTTCCTGAGATAGAAAGGCTTTGCTGGCAGAAGGCTGAAGTGTTAATTTTATTCAGAGTAGAGGACACTTCATTGTCTGTCTTCCTTTGTCTTATTTTCCTTATTTTCTTATCATTTATCTTGCTAAACAGTTCTTTGGCGTCATCTTAAGTCTTATTCTGGGGTCAGGTAAATTGAAATACATATAAGCAGCCATCCAAACAATAACATTTTGAAGCCAAGTAGGATGGAAAAAACATTAGCTGACCAAAGGGAAGGCAGCTCTCAGAGCTTGGAGGGCAGATCATTCCAGAATTGATGCCCACGGTTAACAAATCTAATCTATTTTTTTCTGACGACTGAAGAGAAAATGCTAGACTTAAATCTTTTCTTTTGTAATATAAATATCACTGAAACATTTCTAATTAGTCATTCAGTCATTGTCCTTTTAAATAATTCAATGGGTGCTTGCAACATTAAGAATTCCATTCATTCTCTGCAAATCTTTTCACAAAAATATTTTCCAGCATTGGTGAAAGCTCCATTGTGTGGTGAAGAATGTGGACTCTCACCAGCTTTAATGGGAACAGCAACCGATGGATAGTCTTTTGTCATTTTAGCAAAGGCCACTGCCCTGGTGTTTCCCTTCTTTCTTCCAGATGCATTAGAGACTCCTGCTTAGAAACATTTATATTCTGAAAATTTCAGTGAAACATTACAAAAAATGAAGGATGTAGGGAAAATATCAGTGTGTGGTAAACTTACTTTTAACTTGTTATGCGAGTCTTGTATTGCTGCTTTTGTTTATAGTTTTCACATATACTTATAAGAAATCTAGATTTTTTTAATAGTCATGAGAGATTTTCATTTTTCTACACATTGAAGCACAGATTTTTGATTATTTATGTTGTTGGGAAAATAATTTTTTCTGTATCCCCTACTGGCTTGATACTATGTTACCAAGGCTGACCTTGATCTTGAAGCACTCCTCATGTCTTAGCTTCCCAACTGCTAACATTAATATGTATACCACAGTGCCAGGTAAGGATTAAGCAGTGCACTGAGAACCCCAGGTGCTGGAGTTTAGTTGGCTCCTCCATTAGTGATAGTGTTCATATAGTCAGACTATAGATATTTTTTTCAGTATTTTATTTCTTTATATTCATTGGATTATTCTTTGATACTGAGAATCGAATGCAAGGCCTTGGGAATTCTTAGTGTATATTCTCTTATCGAGTTCCATTACTAGTCTCTAGATTTAGTTTTAAAGGAATTCTTCAGGATCAGATTCTGTAAGTCCAACAGTATCACTACCAGGCTCTCTCTCTGGTCTCACCTCAGTTCCTTGATCTTTGAAAGAAGCCAAGGAAGACACACAGGTAGGTAAGACTTCTCACAGAGTAATGTGAGGCCTTCTGAAGATGCGAGTGGGCGGTGGGCAAAGGGACTGCTGTCCTGTCTGCACATTCAGTGGCTTCTAAGGCCTCTGCACCAGCCAGCTTCCTGACTGGTTTTCCTGTCTAGGTGATTGACTCTTTTAGGTAGAGTACATCAGATAAAAAGTGCCCGATAGTAGCCTTGTAAGGGTTAGGGCTCATGATACCATCTTTAGATAGTTATCCATGACCTTCAGGGTAGTTCAGGATATCATATTTCCTCCTAGGGCCAGAGATATGACTCAGGTCTCATTCTTCTAACAGTAATGGAGTCCTACAGTTCTGGTCTTTGTTTATACAGCTGTTGATTATGAGACAAGGATCCCTAATAGCCTCTAAGCCTGCAAGTATCTGACTAGTTACCTAATGGTATTAGTGCAATAATTTAATATTTTTTGTATTATAACTGTTTATTCAAATGGTACATTCTAACTTTCAGAAGAATGTTTCATCTATCAGGATATCGTTAAAAAAACTGTTATAAACTGTGTGTGTGTGTGTGTGTGTGTGTGTGTGTGTGTGCCTACATAGAAATATTAATTTTTTTTTGTTCAGAACATTGGAGGTAGAATTGGTCAGACTTAATAGAAAGCAGGAGAATTTGGAAAGGGTATAAATAGTGTGATTTATCTAATTTTAATAGAGAGGAGTTTTAGTGTTTAAGTTAAATTCTTAAAGAATTGCACAGTTATTATAAAAAGGAAATGCCTGTAGATGCTACTATTTAAACTTATTACTGAAGATGATTGGAATACAGAATACTAAGAAACTGGTGCAAGCCCGACTCCAACATTAGGGAGGCTGTGTCTGAAGGGCTTGAGTTAGAAGTCTGGTCAACACAGTGGGACCTTTTCCAAGAAAGAAGTAATTAAGAAATTTTAGTGTATAGCATGAAGCTAGCCTGAGGTTTCTAATTTTAAAACATTGTGCTAAGAAATTTTTTCTCGCCCTTTTGAGAGTAAGGGTTGAGGGTTCCACATGGGTTACAAGCTGGGGAGTGTTGAGCAGCAGCCTGCTGCATCTGAGAGCCAGCTCGAGCGGGAGGTGGGAGAGTCAGTGCCCAATGCACCACGCAGCTGGTGAACCAATCCCCAATAGTGTGGACTAGTCCCCATGTTCAGGTGCCAGGTGATGGTGGAAGTTACAAACTAATCCCACACTAACTTATTTTTATTTTATGTCCATGAGTGTTTTGCCTGCATGGATGTCTTTGCACCATGTGTGTTCCTGGTATGTATGGAGGTCAGAAGGAAGCATCAGATTCCCTGAAACTGAAGTTACATATGGTTGTGAGCTACCATGTGGGACTGGGAACTGCATCTGGGTCCTCTGAAAGAGCAGCCAGTGCTCTTAACCACTGAGCAGTCTGTTGACTGAGTTTTCTGTCCTGCCTGGTTTCTGTCCCCCCACCAGGTCCCACAGCCATTTAACCTCAAAGAAGTCACACAGAGGTCCACAAAGTTATAAACTGATTGGCCCATTAGTTCAGGCTTCTTATTAACTCTTATAACTTATTTAGCCTATTAATAGCCTATTATTTGTAACTTATATAGCCTATTATATAGCCTATTATTTTTATCTGTGTTAGCCATGTGGCTCAGTACCTTATTCAGCGGGGCAGGTCACATCTTGCTTCTTCAGTGTCTGGGCAGGACTGGGAGGAATGGGCTTCTTTCCAGAATTCTCCTGTTCTCATTGACCCGCCTCTACTTCCTGTCTGGTTGTCTTGCCTATACTTCCTGCCTGGCTACTGGCCAATCAGCATTTATTTAAAACATAATTGACAGACTATAGAATTGTCCCACACCAGCCCCATCTCCAAAAACACTTTTAACCAAGGACTGAATTTGATAACCTGACAGGCCTCTGACCTCCTACCCGCCTTCTGAAGAAGGTTATAAACTCAGTTTTCTAATCATCCCTGGATGCAGGTTGTCTGGCTTATGTTTGAGAGGGAACGTCCTTATACCTAGAGGGAAGCAATGTCCTCTTCTCTGAAGGTATGAGGGGAGACACATAGAACTTTGCCAAGTTCTCCCAGTCTGACATCATCAGTCACACTTTCCATCTGGTTGTACTTCTCTGTAACTGTCCACTTAATTAAACCCACCTTAAAAGATACATAGGTTGGGGGCCTGGAGAGATGATTCAGTGGTTAAGAGCATTCGCTGTTCTTCCAGGGGGCCTGAGTTCAATTCCCAGCAGCTACATGGTGGCTCACATAATGAGGTCTGATGCCCTCTTCTGTTATGTAGGCATGCATGCAGGCAGAACACTACATACATAAAATGCATGAAACTCCCCACTCCCAACAGAGGTTTACCTGCTTTTGGGTGGTGCTGGGAAGAGTGTGGTCCTCAATTTCTTATGAAGGGTCTCAAGTCACATAAAACTTCTACTAAATAAAATTGTGTGTGTTTCTCATTACTTTATCTTTTGTTATAAAATTCTGAGCCCTCTCAGCATAATAAAATAAATGATGGTCCCAAGTTCTCTTGCCCCTGCCTCCACCCCAATTATGCAAGCAGATATTCTGTTACTAATTCTTTCTGTTTTTCTGATCTGAGGGCTTGTTTTGTTCTGGAGCAGTGAAGAGACCGAGCCCATCTTTGTGTTCTCATAACTGTGGGTTGTAAAGGACTAGTGGACAGGCGTCAGGTATTTGACCTATGGGGCCCTGAGTCACATCTTCTTACCTTGATTCTTAGAGTAAAACAACACCGGCTTTTTTTCCAACAGGAACCTGTAAAGCCTGAGAGATTTTGAAGATACAGGCAACTGAATTTATATGACATTTCTTTACATTTGCAATGAGGAAATTTCTCTGAAAAGCTTTTTGCATAGAAATGAATATAGAATTTTGATCATTTTTATAAGCTGAATGTGATTTTGTTAAGAAGGTTATTAGATTGAGAGATTGCTAAAACTTTAACTGTTGGAATTGTAATGGTCTTTGCATGTTTTTGTTCAAAATGAGAAAAGTGCCCTTGGTTAGCATGATAAATGATTCCAAGTACATTTTTCTCATAAAGGAGAAAATGAAAGGCTTTAGAAGGCTCATTTGAGCATTATGCTCTCTCTTATTTTGACTGTCATTTTCCCCTGAGATGGAGAAGAATTTGTAAGGAATTTCTTCCATTCCCAGCATTTCTGGGCCTGCCTAAGCTGCTGTGTTACTGCATGAAGATTTGGACTTCCAAATTTAATCTGCTGGTGTCTCAGGAGCTGGCTGACCCTTCACCCTGTAGCTTGGGTTAGGTTCTCTCTGGACACGTCAGAACAACTTTGCCACACTTCCTTCACGTACCAGAGACCAGACTGTCTGTGTTCCCTGCCCTGAGACAGCAGTTTCATTTCTGCCTGTTTGCGTGTGTCATTCTCCATGCTTGCTTTCTTTTCTTGCTTCTCTCTTGACCCTTGCCCTGTCCCCTCTTCCATTTACTTGTTTTTCCGTCCGACATATAAATGAGTTTGCTTTGTGGCTGTTTTAATCATTTTACATTTTTTTGCAAATATTTTGTATTTTTTATTGAGCTCTAAATTTTTCTCTGCTCTCCTCCCTTTGCAATTTTTTTAAAAAAGATTTATTGTATTTTACTTTGTGTTGTATGTGTGTGTGTTTTGAATGTATGTATGTGTACCATATGTCCAAGTGCCTATGGAGGCCAGAAGAGAGCACTGCATCCACTGTATATGGAGTTTAGTTCCGGATGAGGATGATGGAATCTGCAGCCGGACCCTCTGCAAGAGCAGGAAGAACTCTTAACCCAGCCCCTCCATCATCTCACAAAGATGAATTCATTTAGCCGCAGTACAGATGGTGGGGCTCATCATCACCCTCACTTACTTGACAGAGAAAATAAGATTAAGTACTTGTTGCTTAAGTGGCAAAGCTATCATATAAATCTGGGCTTGACTCCAGATTCTGTGCTGGGTAATTGTATGGTAATCTGTCGGTTTGTAAATTAGCTGCTGGGCTCCTCAGATACTTTCTGAGAATACCCCTTTGCCTTCTAGGCTGAGCTGAAAGCCAGCATCTGTTGGGGAGACTGCTCATTTCCCCAAATCCGTCATACCCAAGGCCCAGAGATGTCACCCCAGGCTCCTGGTACGTTGTAGTAGGTCTTTCTTTGGACTGCCAGCTCCCAAATAACTACACAGACTTTTATTAATTATGCAAGCTTGGCCTTAGCTTAGGCTTGTTTCCAACCAGCTCTTCAAACTTAAATTAACTCATTTATAGTAATCTATGTTTTTCAGTGTGACCCCTTATCTCTCTGACTTCCTCTGTGTCTGGCTGGCAAATCTCCCACCTCAAGCCTTTTTTTTTTTTTTGTCACAGGGTTTCTTTGTAGCTTTGGATCCTGTCCTGGAACTAGCTTTCTAGACCAGGCTGGCCTCAAACTCACAGAGCTCTGCCTGCCTCTTGTCTTCTGAGTGCTGGGATTAAAGGTGTGCACCACCACCGCCCAGCACTTTTATTTCATTTTAGGTGACTGAAGAATGAGTCTAAAATCTTATTCATTTTTAAAAATTATATGTGACGTAATTATATAGTAACTTACACTGATATTAGAAAGACTTTTCCAACTGAAAACCATGAAAACTCTCCCACCTGAAAATCATGGAAAGAAATTGCTTGGTGTTGTAAGATATCTTACTGCGTCACAGATCAGTTTTTAAATTATCATTCTTGTTATAACCACACAGTAAAACAGAGTGTGCTATATAGGCCATCTAGTTTGCCTTTCACTTGTGAGCTTGGTTTAGATAATATTTGCAGTTATTGATTCTGAATCTGAATGTCACCAAATGAAGATAAAAAGGCATTAACATATTTATAAAAATAAAAAAATAAATTTATTTACATTTTGACCAAACTGGCAAGAGAAAAATTTTCATCTGCCTGTCTTGCCCACAACTGTGTGACAGCCAGAGAGAAGTTGAGACAAAGGGTGCAATTTTGTGCAGGTGTAAATTTGACTTAGGCTCCAATTACTTCCCTGAACAGAGAGGGAGGTGAGTGTCCTGAGCGAGAAGCTGGGATTTCTGAGGTTTTCTGAGGTCGGCCATTTTTACTTCCAACATGCTGTTCCTGTGGATCCTTAGTCTTAGCACCCCTGTTATAATTTCTCCTTATTTTGGCGCCATTCCTCAGTCTTGAGGGATTTAAGGACCTGTGCCATCTAGCTGTCTGTCTGCTCCTGATTAATGTGTGGGTCCTATCACCAGCACTTGAAGTGAGAAGGTAAAAATGTAACTTGTGGCTGAAGGAAATAGTCTGAGAAGAAACTGGAGCCAAGGTTAGACGCTGTGTAATAGCGCCTCTAGTGGAAGGGTGGGGAACATGCTTAAGAACTACCCTTCTGTAACCCTGCTTTTGGTAGGCCATCCTGATAATCTTCCTGTCTCTGAATGAGTGTGTGTGTGTGTGTGTGTGTGTGTGTGTGTGTGTGTGTGCGCACGCGCGCGCGCACGCTTGTGTGTTCTGCACAAGAGTGTGAGTACACATGCCTGTGAAGGGACATGCAGAGGCCAGAGCAGGCTGTTAGTGAAATTAAATTTTAGGAACATTAAAGCTTACTTCAGCATTTGCCTGCTTTTAAGTTCTTTTTTTTTAATTTTTAATTTTTTAAAGTTCTTTTTGAGTGGAGTTTAATTTATAACTCAGATTAAATAAGGTATTATTTTTAGAATATAAATTTTATTGACTCAACTTTCATAAAAATGTTATGATTCTGGCAATCCTAAGTAGTGTCTGTTGTCTTAGCATATTCAAATAAGGAAAACTGGACCCTGAGTTCTGAACTCTGTGTTCACGTAGTTATAGTAATTCTGTAATCGCCACTCATCTGTCACTCTCTGCCTTACTCCATGACACAGGTCTCACTGGAGCTCACCCTTGCAATGAGATTGGCCAGCCGTAGAGCTGGACTCTGCCTGCCTCCTCCTGCTGCTACTGGGGTTGCAGACTCAGGCAGCCGTGCTTGGCCTGTGCTTGATGCTGGGCATTCACACCCTGGTCCTCACATTTGCTGAGGAAGAGTTTACTCACCGAGCCATCTCCCTAGCCCTGGATAGACTTTGTTCTTTGAAGCCATTGATCATTGGGTCCCCTGTGAGGGTTTGTGTGGTTCCCGTGGACAGTCTGTTATACATAGGAGGAAAAAACAGGCAGAAAAAAAAGAGCCTCCACTACTCCCTTATTATTATTTATTATTATTATTATTATTATTATTAATGATCATGAGCATCTTCATGTTTCTTTCTTTCTCTGTCTCTTCTTCTTCTTCTTCTTCTTCTTCTTTTTCTTCTTCTTCTTCTTCTTCTTCTTCTTCTTCTTCTTCTTCTCCTCCTCCTCCTCCTCCTCCTCCTCCTCCTCCTCCTCCTTCTTCTTCTTCTTTTTTTGAGACAGGGTTTCTTTGTGTAGCCCTGGCTGTCCTAGACCAGGCTAGGACAGAGATCCCCCTGCTTCTTTGCATCTCAGGTGCTGGGATTAAAGGCATGTGCCACCAAGCATCTTGGAACAGATGTACTTTTGCACAATTTTGACAGAGTATAGTGACAATGTTGAAACCAGGTTATCTGTAAAACCTGTGTAGTTCTCTCAGAAGATCTCACCTAAGAGCCACTATTGGAGTAGCATCTAGGAAGGAAGCTCATGCTTTATGGTTAACAAATTACAAAAACAAGTAGAAATATGGAAGGGGTTATCTAAAAAGTTATAAGTCTAGCCTTGCCCTAGAATTTAATCATACAGAATATGAGGAGTTAAATTTTAATAATTAAGCTGCAGTTGCCCTTGTTGTGTTTATATTGATGACATTTTTAGAATTCCTTAGGCACATGTGACAGGACTGTGGACTGTGAACGCAGAATGGAAGAATTATTGTTTATTCATGAAGAGCGCACATATAACAAAAAATTAAAAAGACATGAAGCTTAGAGGTAGATAAGGTGGGGCCTTAAGGGAAAATTGGAGAGAAGAGATGGTAGATGGATAGGATCCATACACATTGTATAAACACATGTAACTTTCAAGAGTACAAAATATATTAAAAAGCATACATGTCAAAACTACCACATTTTAAATATGTTTCGCAGTATAAGTTAGTTTTCAGTGCTTACAAATGAGAGTTGAGGAAATTAAAAAAATAGTTATTCTTATAAATCTTATATTAAAATTATAATTTTAAACTTACTTGAAATGAATAAAGCATAATTATTGACTTAACAGAGACATGACTCACGCTATTTTAAAATTATTATAACTGTGTGTATATATAGTGCTTAGTAACTCAGCAACCCAGTTTTCATTATTTTTAGAGCCCATTAAGACAGTAATTAGACACTGTTATATTAGGAATGTGACGATCTTAAAGATTTTATAAAAGTTATGTTAATAAAATATATACTCTAAAAATAGTAACTATTTAGTCTGAGTTCTAATACTGCACTTCATTCAAAAGACCTTATAAAGAGACAGATGCCTAAGTAAGCTCTGACTTTGTTCTTTAAATAAAGCTCTTCTGTAAATGTATTAAGAACAGCCAGTATTATTAAACATAAAGGTCTAGTCTGTGCTGCAGAGATGGCTCAGTGGCTGCAGAGGACCTGAGTTTAACTCCCGCAGCACACTGGGTGGTTTATAACTGCTTATGACACCAGCTCCAAGGGATCTGATGTCCTTTTCCAGTCTTTACAGACACATGCACACACACATGTGTGTACCCATATGCATGAGCACGCGCGTGCACACACACACACACACACACACACAGAGAGAGAAACATAATTTCTTTTTACTGACCAGTGCGCTCACATGTTTACTTCAGACAAATTGTGCCTGTTATTTATAGATACGGGACCTGTGTGTTTGTGAGAAACAATGTGAAAAGCATGAGGTTTTGCCTTACAAAGTTTTTCTGCAAAAACACTTTAAGATGGCATTTTAAAGAATTTAGTTCAGGATGTAGCTCAGGCACAGGGTACTTGCCCAGCACTCACAGAGCCCTGGTCTAATCCCCAGTATGTGAAAGGAGAAAGTCTAAAAGCAGGGAAGCAGCAGCAGCTCATCTATTTCAGAAAAGCAGGCAAATCTCTGTAGTCTTTGCTAAGACGGTTAGTGATGTGGGAGTCCCCTCCGTGTGCTGTGATTACCATTAATGAATAAAGAAATTGCCTTGGCCTGTTGATAGGGCAGAACTTAAGAAAGCAGGGAAGACAGACTGAATGCTGGGAGAAAGAAGGGCAGAGTTGGAGAAGCCATGGACAGATGCTGGGAATTTTACCCGGTAAGCCACAGCCTCATGGTGATACACAGATTAATGGAGATGGACTAAATTAAGATGTAAGAGTTAGCCAATAAGAAGTTAGAGCTAATGGCCCAAGCAGTGTTTTAAATAATACAGTTTCTGTGTGGCAGCCGGGATGAACATGTGGCCTGCTCCTACAAATTGGCATCAGTCATTCTAACAGATCTGATCGATAGGCTAAGGAAGATGCAGTTGCCAGTTCTATTTGGAGTAGTTTTTCTTTTTTGGAGAGTCTTGCCATGAAGGTCCAGCTGACTTGACCCTCAAACTTTTCTGCCCCAGCATCCTAAGTGACAGGGCTACATGGGCCACTCTGCCCAGTGAATTACTCTTTGAGTGGGAGTAGCCTTTGCAGCAAAACAGAGAGCTATCTGTAAAAAGTTCACACAATTGATGATGGCCGTTTTATAGCTCATTTATCAAGTACAGTTGGCTTATGCAAATTACAAACTCTAGTTTTTTAATGTGACATTAAAAAATAATTTTATTTTTAACTGAGCAGCAGTGGTATATGCCTTTAGTCCCAGCACTCAAGAAGCAGAGGCGGGTGGATCTCAGTGAGTTCCAGAACAGACTGGTCTACAGAATGAGTTCCAGGACAGCCAGGGCTACACAGAGAAACCCTCTCATGAAAGACAAAAACAAACAAACAAAACAAACAAAAATTGTAATGTGTATGGGTGTTTTGCCTGCATGTATGTCTGTGTAGATTGTAGCCTGCTGCCTTCAGAGGCCAGAAGAGGGCATCAGATCCCCTTGAACTGGAGCCATAGATGGTTGTTGACTGCTATGTGGTTGGTGGTAATAATGGAAAATAATATCTGTAATCATCTTAAATCTTTATTGTTTGGTATTTTCTTTGGAGGAAATAAACTATAAACTTCCAGTATTATTACCTGAGATCAAAACCAGATAGAGACACAACAAAAAAGAAAAATTTATAGAACAGTTGTTCTGTTGGACATGAACATAGAAATTATCAACCAAATACTTGCAAACTGAATTCAGGAGTGCACTAAGAAGATCATATACCATGAACAAGTTGGTTTCATTATGGGGATACAAGATGGTTGAACATAAGCAAATAAATTAATATAATATAGTACATTACTAGGCTTAGAGACAGAAATTACATGTTCATCTTAATGGATTCATAAAAATCCCAGAATGATAGAAGTCTTAAAATGGAATAAATATGCCTCAGCATAATAGAGACTATATATGACAAGCCTATAGCCAGCATCATACTATGGAGAAATTCTGAAAGCATTTTCTCTAAGGTTAGAAATGAGACAGAGGTGCTAACTTTGATCTATTTAATATAGTCTGGAAGTCTTACCTGAATCAACAAGACAGAGAGCAAAATAGAAAGGATAAGAGCAGGAGACAGTGAGGAAATAAAAATATCCCTGCTTGTAAATAACACAAACCTACTAACTAAAGAGTCCAGATGCTGCTAAAATATTTATAGATTAGAAAACTACATTCAGCAAAGTGCCAGGTGCAAATCAACATACAGAAATCAGTGGTTTTAGCAAGGCATAGTGACATGTATATGAAGCATGGTGGCATGTACCTTGAGGCATGGTCGCATGTATCTGAGGCATGGTGGCATGTATCTGAGGCATGGTGGCATGTATCTGAGGCATGTGGTATATTTCTGTAAGGCCAGCACTCCATGATCTTCCTGCAGACATCCAGGCCAGCCTGATCTACACAATACTTAGTCACAACAGCAGTCAAATAAAACAAAAATGATCAGAAGCTTTTTAGAAATGTATAATCTAATAATGAACTTGGAGAGAAAGAAATCAGAAAAAATAACCACATTCATAATAGCTTAACACAATCAAACAACAATGAAAATAAAATAAAACACACACACACACGCACACACACACACACACACAACTACAAACCTAGGAGTAAACCTAACCAAGGAGTGAAGATACTAGAAGATTCAAAGACTTCTTATGCTCATGGATCAGCAAAATTAATATTGCATGACTTTTTAAAAATGAATGCTTAGCTGTAGATTCAGCACAATCCTCATTGAAATTCCAATGATATTCTTCACAGAACTAGGAAAAAAAAGTCTGAAATTCACAAAAACACAAAAGACCTCCCCCCACAGCCAAAGCAATCCTTAGCAGAAACAACACTGGTGGTGGTATTGCAATACTGATCTTAAAATCACTACAGAGTCATAGGAGCAAAAACAGCAAGATCCACACAGAATGGACTCATAGCTCAGTAGCATGGAATAGAGGATCAAGGAATCAAAATACACATAACTATAACCACCTAATCTTTGAAAAGGTGCCAGATACATATATATGTGGAATAGAGTGCCTCTTAAATATCTGGTGTTGGGAAAACTAGATAGGTACGCGTGAAAGAGTACAGCCATATTCCTGATATGCTTTACCAATCAAAATGGATCAAAGGCCTTAGAGAAGACCTGGAATTCTGAAAGACTAGAGGAAAATAAGGCAAAATATAGTAATAGGAAGCGGTGGGCTGTGTTCCCGGCACGCGGCTAGCTTTACCCAAAATAATTACACAGAAACTGTATTCATTTAAACACTGCCTGGTCCATTATATCTAGCCTCTTGGCTAACTCTCACATCTTGCTTTAACTCATATCTAGTAATCTGTGTTTCACCACGGGGTTGTGGCCTACCGGGAAGATTCTAACCTACGTCCCTCTCAGGCCAGAGCTTCATGGCGTCTGCTGACTCTGCTTTCCTTCTTCCAGCATTCTGTTCGGTCTACTCTGCCTATCTAAGCTGCTGTCCTATCAAAAGGCCCAGGCAGTTTCTATATTTGACCAATGAAAGTAACATATAGACAGAAGGCCCTCCTACTCCAGCAAAACATTTCAAGTCTATGCATAGATAAGGGCTTTCTGAAAAACATTGCAGTAGCACAGAAAACAATCCCAAGAACTGACAAGTGGCATTGAGTGAAATTAAAAAGCTTTTGTAGTAGGGTGGTGGTGGTACACGCCTTTAATCCCAGCACTCGGGAGGCAGAGGCAGGCAGATCTTTGTGAGTTCGAGGCTAGTCTGATCTACAAGAGCTAGTTCTGAGACAGCCTTCAAAGCTACAGAGTAACTCTGTCTCAAAAAACCAAAAAAAGAAAAAAAAAGCTTTTGTATAACAGGAGCAGAAGTGAGTAATTATACTTAGTAGGCATCTTATAGAAGGCAGAGTTTATTTGGACACATGTTTCTGGAGGGATGAGAGTCCTTCATGGCAAAAAGAAATGGCAGCAGCTGGCATGGTTGCTAAAGCAGGAAGCTGCATGCTCTTATTTTCAATGGCAAACATGTAGCAGAGAGAGAACTGGAAAGGGCCAAGTCTTTAAACTCCAAAAGTGCACTCTAGCAACGTACTTTCTCTGTGGAGGCTGTATCTCCTAAACCTCCCCAAACAGTGACACCAGCTAAGGACTAACTGTTGAAATAGATGAGCCTGTGGGGGACATGCTCATTCAGACTACCACAGGAATAGAATTTGTGTGACCTGAAAGTAAAAGGAGAGATGCCTCCTGGGAATGAAGGGGACCAGCCTGAGGGAAGGGAAATGGTGGAAAGTAAGCACCGAGTACAGTAAGTACTAAGGAAGAAAATGTCACAAAAAAGGAAGCCATTATTCTGTAATCTAACATGAATAAATTAGGAAGTTTATTCCCTGTAAATTTTATTCCTCTGAAATATTAATTCTCTAACTGGGAGACACCATCAGATAATATCCTATGTACCTGTGTGTGTGTGTGTGTGTGTGTGTGTATTTTTATTAGACCTGTGGCTGTAAAGCTTGGCTCTAGGCTCCAAGTAGGCCTATATTAATAGGAAGAGATATTGTGTGTATATGTCTGCATATACATACAGATGCACCTACTTAAGTATATGATATAAAAATGAGTGTATTTGCAATTTTGCACAAAATTCGGGAATGGAATTCTTTACCTATCTTAGCTGCCTCCTCGCAGAAGTGTATAGGAAAGGTGGAAGAAGAGCTAGGAAGCTGTGCTGGTCAGGGTACTGAGAGTTAGACTTCCCCTAAGAGAGGAGTCGTTTTCCTGATGCTTGGACTATTGGGCTGTTGTCTGGACTGCTTTCATTCTTAGCATGGTGTTTCTGTCGGGAACCCTAATTCCTAAGGTTCCAGTTACACTGTTGTCATAAAAACAGCCTTAGGAAATGTTCAAAGAGAAGAAAGGGAAATATGTGGTTTGAAAAAAAAGGTATATAATTCAAAATACAGGATTCTGTTAAAATCAGTTTAATAGTTTCCTTTGAAACAATGTTTATGGGCTGGAGAGGTAGTTCAGAGCTTCAGAGCACTGACTGCTCTCCCGAAGGTCCTGAGTTCAATTCCCAGCAACCACATGCTTGCTCACAGTCTTGCTATAGTGAGATCTGGTGTCCTTCTTTGGCCTGCAGGCAGAACACTGTATGCGTAATAAATAAAGAAATCTTAAAAAAACAATATTTAATGACTTCTTTATTTTTAAGTACGAGTTTATTGCTGCCACACTTTTAAAGAATTCATTTTAATAAAACCTATATGAAGATACATATGTAAAATCAAAAAAATGAAGCTCTTTTTCTTAGGTTCATCAAAGTGTTTATTAAATTGTTCTAATTTTAACAAGGGTTTCTAGTCTCTTAAAAATGTACTTAAACATTTGATTGCATTTGTCTTTGTGCATATGTGTCTTAGACAACCTGCAGGAGTCTATTGTTGCCTTCCACCACATGGCTCCATGTTTAGACTCTGGTTGTCAACACTGCACAAACGCCTTCAGGTCCCCTGAGACATCTTACCGCCCCACAAAACATATTTCAAATGAATTGTTCTTAGGCAACTCTTTTCACCTTTATTTCTGAGATAAATTATATTATTTAGGAAGCAGCCAGAGTTGACGTTTGAAGGATGTCTGATGTATTTGTTGTGTGATTTTCAATTTTGTGCTTGAGGGAATTTCTGTGTTACATAGGAGGAATTGACAGCCTCTTTAATTATTCATGAGCTCCCCTCCAGAGTAAAAGTTAACACAGATGAAAAATGACATGTAATTTTTTTACATTAGTGGAAACTTTTACCTCAAAAGTGATGTATGTATAGTCACTATCCAAAACTCAGCTAAGCAATAGATTATGCTGTTATTAGAAACAAGATCAATACCCCTCAGAAAGAAGACATTCCTTTTCCCGTTTCTATAAACCTAGAAAAGGTACTATACAGAGAAAACACTAATGAAGTTAAATGTGCTCTGTGACAAATATTTAAGAGTATTGTGAATAAATATCACCAATGATTTTAGGCCAAGAGAGTAATCAGAGAAGTTATGTCAAAATCAGATGTAACTAAAACAAGTAAATTTAAACACGTTTCTTTAGATGCCCTTGAATGTTATGTCAAATAAGTAATATGCAAAAATCTAATGCAGGTAGCAAAGAGCGGCCCAGATGCCTCCTGCCTCTGTGTGGACTGTTAGAATCCTTTTTTCCCACTGTAGTTCCTGGTAGTTCACAGAACCAGGAGTCCTGTGTATTGGACACTTGCCCTCAGAAGCTACTGGGCCTATGCGCCAGGGGTATGTGCTCAGTAAATAAAACCAGCAAATGGTATTGTGTGTCCACATCTTTCTGCTGGATCTGTTCCCTGGTGATAATTCTGCTAAGTGATAATTCTTTACTATTTAAAGATTGAAATTCAAATCTTCAAATTATACCTTAATCCCATGGGTCAAACCTTAGGAATTTAGTACATTAGCCCACCCTGGTATGGTTAAGCCATAGGTCTTTGTCAATGTTCAAGTAGTTTTGACTTAAGAAAATAACACCTTATGTATTCAGCCTAATATTTCATCTCTGATTCGTCTTCTGGCAGCCAAGAATGTGTCAATGTAGAAATGACTAAAGTGAAATTGCAGTAGAGGATAGTGTGTGTGGTGAATATAGATTGCTTGCTTCATGACGTGCTCTTGCTGGATTCTGGGCTTTCTGATTGGCTGCCCTTTGTATGATTCCTCTAAACCTCATGCCTGATCAGATGCCCTCTGGCTTCAGTGGGCCAGCTGTGGCACCCAGTGGTCAGGAGAAGAGACTATGACTATCTTGGGCTCCATAGACCTTGGAGCATCTTCTTGACTTCATAGCCTTCCATGCTCCCTGGCCTCTTCTAAGTTCTTATGTGAACTCCTTCCCTGCTTAGTCAGCCAAGGTTGCAGTCTCCGCTCTCAGCTAACAGGCACTGATTTCCCAGTCGTTTAATGTTTTGTTGTATTTTTGTTGTATGCTCTTTACTTCCGTAGAAGATGGAAGAAAAGCCATGTGATGGCAATAGCTAGCAGAAGGGTTTTTATACATATCTCAAATTCACATAACATAAATCAGTATATGTGTCACAGTATACACCGGCATTTAGAAAGCATTTGAAAAGCAAACTACCACAATAAGGATGTCAGTACACAGCGGGACAGCACAAGGTAGTGACTGAAGCTTCTCCTTCTGTCTTCTCTTGCTTGCCCCCCTCCACCCTGCTTCCCCCAGTGATCCAAATGATAAACAGAGAAAGAGTAGAGATAGAGATAGTGGTTTTGACAGCAATGCACAGTAATCAGTTTTTTTCTGTGTCTCATGTTAAGAGAAGATACAATTATAGATGTAGTTAGAGGCCAAGCAAAGTTGTGACTTCTCCCTGCCATCCTCTTGTGACCAAACAGCAGAAAACCACAGAGGCCAGAGCCTCTGATTTCTGGAGAAATGTACTAAGGCAGAAGTCAGATTTCCCTGTACCCCCAGCAGTCAATGGAGAGGAAATGAAGGTATGATCACATATCCTGTTCCAGTTGGCCCCATAGTGAGTGTTCTGCCTCTCCCGCCTCAGCTGCTGTGCTCAAGAGTTGCAGGAAGACAGTGAAGGATCTCAGACAGTCTTGTTGCTGCTCTCTATGCTGGGCGGGGAGGGACAGACACTGTAGAAAGTCCTTGTGTACTGGAAAAGGGGAGGACCTAGTGTTGTGGAATGTTACACTGTGTAGAGATGTGCTACATTTGTTTATGCTGAGCTTGCTTACAATGTAAAGACGTTGCTTTGCCTGCCTAAGGCACCTGATCAGTCTAGTAAAGAGCTGAATGGCTAATAGTTAGGCAGTAGAAGGATTGGTGGGGCTTGTGGGCCGAGAGAATAAGTAGGAGAGAGAATCGAGGCTCAAGAGGAGATTAGAGAAAATGAGGGAGAAGGAGGGGGAAACATCTGGGCCCACCATCCAAATGCTAAGTGGGACATCCAGAATGAAAGAAAGGTAAAAATCTCTAAGGCAAAGCGCAGATGAAGAGAAACAGGTTAAAATAAGTTATAAGAGCTAGTAGGACAAGCATAAGACAAGGCTGAGCATTCAGAACTAATAAGTCTCCATGTCATAATTTGATAGCTGATTTGTGGCACAAAAGAAAGCCCGTTACAGCCTAGCTTCAGAAGTCAGACATGGTGTAGGTCTCCGTGGATCCCACATGGGTACTAAAGAGCTAGATACTTTCTGCCCAACCCCCCACCCAACGTATTATGACAGTCCGTGAGTGGCCATTTTCAACAAAAATACAGTCTAGGGAAGAAGTGCTCTTAGGACCATCTGGAATTTCAGAATGCTTACTCTAGTCAAAGTATAGATGAGTGAAGACAGTTATTGTCTCATAGAAATTTTTCTTGCTGGGCTTCCACCCCTAATTTCCACATTATGCTTAGAATAAAATCTAAAGACTTTAGATCCCAGCACTTGGGGTGTGGCATTAGTGAACGTGTCTTTGTGGTTTTGTAGTAAGGTGTTTATTCAGGTGTTTCTGTTCTGAAACTCTGCTGTTCTCTCTGAATTATAGCCAGAGCCTTTCATGTAGACCTGTTATTACAGTGAAGTCCTTTATTTTCTTAGCAAAGGTGATATGTATCTGTTTTATTTTAAGTTCTCTGGCCAAAAAACTGAGCTCTTACACTGGCGTTCTTATGCCAGACTTTGTTTTTAATGCAAATAATTTTGCATCTATCCATCATTCATGATTTCTGGTCTCCAACCAAAATTGGGGTCTACAACTTATGCATACAATTGGCTCCAGTATTGCATAGAAAAACCCTTCATTTTTTGCATTTATTTGTGTGTGTTTGTATGTGTGTGTGTCTACATGTGCTTGTCATAGCACACACGTGAAGGACAGAGGACAGCTTGCAGCGGTCTGTTCTCTCCAGGTGTGGTGACATCTTGCTGACCCAACACTTTTTATTTTTAAGGAGTTCTGTCTCAGGACTGTGTGGAGGGAAGCATGACCAGAGTAGAAGTTAGGCCAATTCCTCCTCACTTCCTTCTCCACTACTATAAAAGAAAGGCTGTCTTGTGCATAGACTCATGTGGGAGATGTGCATGTGTGTGCATGCCAATGCATGTGCCTGTGTGCCCACATGTAGATAGGTGACTTACCCCGTCACTTTCCACCTTATTCTCTTGAAACAGGGACTCTCTTGAATCTGGAACTTGCTATTTTAAGGCTCAGTTGGCGGTCTGCCTTGTCTGTCTACCCTCTTGCTTCTGCCCCCACCCTCATAGCAGAAGGTGTAAGCCATGCTGGACTTCTGTGGGTGCTGGGGATCCAAGCTTGGGTCTTTATGCTTGGGAATCAAGTGCTCTTACCCACTTAACCATCTCCTCTGCATTGTTTTTTGGAGTTCAGCTTTATTCCTTGAATTTAGTTAATTGTATTAACTTTCCCTCAAGCCACTTTTGGATAAAGATAACCTGAAAAGGTGTTTATTAACAGTCCTTCAAGAATATGAGTTTTTAACACACGGGGCAAGAAATTCCAGGTTCCTGTTTGCATGTTCTAGCATGTGGCTTGTGTACTGACAGCAGTATTAAACTGCCAAGACGTCAGTTGGGAAACTCTAATTAGTTCTTTCTTGTTAACTGTGTAATAATCTTTCCAGGATGACATCCTGTCTGTGCTCAGTGTTTTCTATGTAGAGTTTTGTGGACCAAAATTTTCTTTTCTCCTTTGTGTTCAGGATGCTACATAGTTCATGTCTTCATGGTCACTGGAGAGATCAGTGTTGTGGTACCTCCACCACCTCTGCCCTCCTCATCCCTCTTTCTTGGTAGTTGACCCTTTCCTCTGAGACTCCCCTCTGTTTTCAAGATACATCCATTTTGTTACTATTTTCTTCACTCCCTCACAGTCCCCTTTCTGCTTTTATGTCTAATGAGCCCCTCCTTGAGGATAACCCATACACTAATGGAAGAGGAAGCATTTCTGACACTTGTAAACACTGACACTGCTCCCTGCAGTGCTCAGGAATGCATGCTTCCCAGCGCCAGGCATTTTCCTGGCACAAATGTCTGGTCAGCTCTAGACTGAGTATTCTGGGGGAATGCTCTGCAGGTCCCCAGAGTGTGGCCTTGATGTGGGTCTCACGCCCAAGTGTTCTGCTCTCTGAACTCAGCTGTCTTGCTCTCTCCTTTTGGTTCTTTTTGCTCACCCTGGAAAGTTGATGGGCTGGCTCCATCTGGGGTTCTCCTCCTATATACCCAAGGCTTTAAACTGTAACAATCAAAAGGCTTAGCCCACAGTGTTTGTTCTTTATGTTATAGTGGATGTGTGTGTGTGTGTGTGTGTGTGTAGTGTATGTGAGTATGTGGCTGCACACAGGTGAGGCCAGAGCAGGATGTCTGATGTCTTTCTCTGTTGCCTTCCATTTTATTGCCCTGCAACATGGTCTCTCATTGAAGCATATTTCAGCTGAAATAGCTGGCTGGCAGCTTCTAGGAACCATGTGTCTCTGCCCACAATGCAGGGGTAAGGTGGGGGATATATGTTCCAGGCATGTGCATCCAGTCCCAGCTTATTACGTGGGTGATAGGGAACTGAACTGAGGGCTTCATGCTTGCAGAACAAGTCATTTTTATTCACTAGACCAAGACCCATTTCTTATCTTGTTAGGGAAGGTTCTTTGCTTCATCTTGCTCAGAAATTTTAGATACAAAAGGTGGCAGTGGACCAACCAGTCCTTTCCTAGACCATAAGGAAATCACTGAGATGGTCCCTAGAGGCAGCATCACCCTGGGAAACATGGATTTACTTATGTGAGGGGCTCCCTTTGCACATCAGTGTTTTGTGCATCCTATTGCATGTTTGTGATCATTGGGAGCTTATCTTTTGTGCAATCATAGCACTTGTCACACTCATCGAATTTCTTTGTCTCTAAGAAATGCCAAGTAGCTATCTTCTTTCCTTCCTATTTTTTTTAATTGAATTGCTTTTCATGCAATGTATCCTCATGGTTTCTCCTCCTCTGTCTCCTTCCAGATCCTTCCCACTTCCCAACCCGTCTGGTGTAGGAGGTCCTTCTGTATTTGCGTTGCCTTCATTGGTTGAATAAATAAACTGCCTTGGCCTTTTGATTGGGCAGCCCTTAGGTGGGTGGAGAAGACAGAACAGAATTCTGGGAGGAACAAAGCAGAGATAGGCAGGCACCATGGTTCTCCTGCCCAGGACGGATGTTGGTTAGGCTCATGCCGGTAAGCCACAGTCAAGTGGTGATACGCATTATTAGAAACAGGTTAGATCGAGATGTGAGAGTTAGCCAATATGAGGCTAGAAATAATGGGCCAGGCAGTGATTTAATTAATACAATCTTTGTGTGGTTATTTCGGGGGTTAAGCTAGCTGGGCGGCAGAATGCAACCCACTCCTTACAACACCCGTCCAACTCCATGTCTTATTTCTCCCTCTGTCTTTAGAAAACAAACAGAAATAAACAACAAAAAACTGAAAACAAAGGAAAAAACATGAGAAGCACAAGCACACGTAGACACACGCACACAGAACCCATAGAAACACAAAATTGGAACCGTAATATGATTGTCTTCATTATACAATAACCATCTCTTGAATCAGCCCTTCAATAACTAACGATAACTATGCGTTACAGGAACATTTGTGCTCTTATTTTCTTCAGAAACTGCAAAAAGGATATTTCAAGAAAAAGGCATCCTGGCAGGAGAAAGCAGAAGTTTTAAGCCTCACTTGACCTTTATGAAGCTGTCAAAAGCACCAATGCTCAGGAAGCAGGTGAGTGCACGTTTGTATCGTTGGACTTACTTTCCAGGGCACCCGGGCTTTAGCATGGTTGGTAGTGTGACATTTTGTATTTTTTGGCACCCTAACCTCCTTGTTCCTGGGACTTCAGGTCAATTCATTTCCAATCCAAGGGTGCTAAAGATCTCAGTGTTCCTAGGAGGCTATGACAGCCCTGCCTGATTTGCTGCATGGCTGTGGGCTGTGGTTTGCACACTGACACCCCTGGCGGCTGCTGCTTCTTTTGCGATTCCTCCCAGGAGGAGCCTGTAGATGGCGCCAGAGTTCAGTTGTTCTGCTTTCTTGCTTCTGCCTCCTTTCGCTCCCAGGGTTTCCTGCGCTAGCCTCTATTCACTTGCTGCTCATTGCAGTCCTCTGTTCTAGCCCGCGTTGAGGGATGCTTTGGGGCTCTACTTTTTGTAGGTTTTTCAGGGATTCTAAAAGACAGTTTTGAGCTTCCAACAATCGCCTCCACTCAGGGCCTGGAACAAGGATACCACAGACTGGATGTAAAATTATCCGTGGGACACCCCTACCCTACCCCTAAGTACTTTTCCATAAGGTTGGGTAACAGTGACAAGCTAAGACTAGTGTCTTTTAACTTCCTTAAGCTATGGTGCTTTTACCCCCACATGCATACACACACACACACGCACACACGCACGCACCCACCCACGCACGCACGCACGCACGCACGCACACACTCACGTTTTCTTGATTTCTCCAATTGAGCCCAGGGGTTTCTTATGTTACTCGCTGGCCTCTGCTGTACCAGAAGATCTGAGATAAGCATGCAGATCAGTATCTACTCCCTGCTCTGCATTCTCTCTGCTCCTTTTAAGGCTCATTTGTAGCTCTAAAAATGAAGGCCGTTCTTGTTAGTAAGTATAACCTGCTCCCTGCCAGTTTAGCATGTTCTGTTCTCAGAGTTCTTTTTGTTCTTTAAAATGTGTTTGGTCGATCCATCCTGTGCTTGTGAACCTTCTACACACTATTGTTAAAAATGCCCTCAAAAAGATATCTTGTATATTTTTGATAGCTATTTTTAAAAAGTCGCCAGTATCTACATGAGGCCTGGTTGCAAGATATGTTAGGGGAAATGATTTTTGTACGTGACAGTGTTTGAAGCCTTGAATAACGACCTGCAGAGCTTGTAGACTGACCGTTCACTTCTTCACTCGTCTCTCTCGTTTTGCTTTCAATGGATTGCCTTCTCCCAAGTGGCTTCCCACTTAATCCCAGAGTGACAAGTCAGTGGTGAAGGTAATTCCCCTATTTCACAATGTTGCTTTGCCTTGACAATATTAACTTAGGATGGGAGCACCCAGTGGTACTTACCAAAGGGATGCAGAAATGCTCCAGGATCTCGATTTCAACCTTCCAGACTGTTCATATGTGCTTTCTGGGCACTTAGCAGGATAGAACTGAGTTCCTCCCGGTAGAGGACAGGGACTTGAGACTCAGAAGGTTTACCTGCCTTCAGGAAGGTCACATCCTTGAGTTTCAAAATCCCGTCTCAGTGTCTAAGAACCTGTCTTAGTCTCAGTCTCCTGTTTGTCCTGCCCACCGGCCAACTTCCACTGGCCAGCTCACATTCATTTCTCTATATGAGGAGCATCTGTTACAGATTATGATTCCATAAATATTTATCCGGTTTCTGTTGCATGCCAAGGACTGGCTGCTTAAGTCTGAATTGGTAATCAAAATGGAAAGTCCCTGCTCAAATGGTGTATAGACTTGAAATCAAATTGCATTCTGTAGAGATTAGAAGATTTAATCTATTGAAAGAAATCACAGTAGACTCTGTCTTCTCTATGGAGGAGATACAACAAGGTCCCCAGTAAATGCCTGAAGCCACAGATAATACTAATCACTCTATATGTTGCTTCCTCAGACGCGGGTGTTCATTCATTTAAATGATAAATGTACTATGTATCTTTGACATAGCAAATGCCGCCATTACTATGCACTTTTGGGGCCATTATTATGTAAAGGTACGAATTACTTAAATGTGAGCACTGTGATGCCTAGTCTGATAGCTGATATGGTTACCAGTGGCTAACGGGAGGGTCCTGTATGCACTGTGGCTACCCTGGCAAAGGGATGATCCCCATCCTAGGTGGGGCAGGGTAGCACAGGGTGGCAGAGCGTCTCTTGCTGCTCAGAAGGGTGCACAACTTAAGACATGTCTTCTCCCTCCCCCTCAGCTCTAGTGCCAGCTCCCCCTTTTTTATTTTGAGGCAAGGCCTCAGTAAGTTGCCCAGGTTGTCCTTGAATTCAAGGCCCTCCTCCTATAACCTCCCAGGTATTAGAATGACAGGTCTCTACCAACATAGGAAGCTCTTTCTCATATTTTCTGTTTAATACTTTTGAACTGCGGTTGACCGCAGAGAACTGAGAACTTACATAAAAGGTGAGACTTCTGATTGTCTGTCTGGTTTCTGTCTATATGTCCCATCTAGTCCATGCTGACTTGCATGCGACTTTTCTCTAGAAACTCCTTCCTATGCATCAATGGGATGATGTCAGCAGCTTCCAAGGTGTCCTTTAATCTAATCAAGTAGAACCTAAACTGAACTCTCCTTGTCTTTAATCATGCGCTTCTAGTGTTACTTAGGCAAATGAGAAAGTAAAAGAGGGAGAAGCAGGTAATAGTTGCCTTTCCTACTTGCAAATGGGATGCAAAGCACTTCAAGTTCTTTATTTTTTCAAAAGTTATTTTAATTGTAATTATATAATATAAACAGTTAATATATATATATATACATATATATTTATATTGCTACAGAATGAAGGTAATGAAACTTTGCTCATCTTTGCTCAACTGTGTAGCCCAGGCTGGCCTCAAACTCCAGGTCTTCTTGCCTGAGTTTTCTGACCCTCAAGATTGAACTATGTAACCTCACCTGGCTGTTATGCCCAGATTTCTGGGTGTACCCCAAACCACCCTGGAGTTCATACACAGAATAGAGTTGGAGGGCAACCCAGTGAGCACGGAATCTGCCTGTGTTTATTTCTCATGATCTTTAAATACCCAAACCCAAAAAGGGAGGAAGAAGGCAAGACTTATTTACCGTGGTACAAACAAGGAACAAACAAAGTAATTACCATTTTAATACCCCACACACCAAGTAACCACACCCTAGGTCCTGTAGTCACACCTTAGGCCAAACCTCTTGTCAGTAACCTTGAAGGAGCATGAATAGTCCTGAACTCTGACCTTTAGTCAGTGTGGAACAGATCCACTTCAGTGGACTCCAACAACATATATACATGCAGACAAAACACCTATAAAATGGAATACAGAAATCAAAACAATTTAAATGTGTGTTCTTTAACCGAGATGCCTTTGCTCCTGATATTATTATAATATTAAAATAGAAATAATTAAAATAGGAATAATTACACAAATCTTAAAATAATCTTAAAAAGCAAGTTTTTTTGTGCATAAAGATATTTATGGAAACATTAGTAATGCTATAAAAAGGTTCCTCTCTCAAAATATATAAAAATGAAAATGGAAAGAAAAAAATAACGTCTACAATAGAGGAATGTTAAGGCAGTTATGATAATGCATATCAATGCTTTAAGCATGTGTTAAAGTATATAACTATAAGGACTTTATAACAGCATTAGAAAGTAAATGAGATTTAGAATGTATGCTATAGTTAGAGATCTGTATAATGGTTTAAGTAAAAGGCTGCAGGTTCCCAAGTGGCTGCAGCAGGCAGCGGGCAGTGAGACCATGCCGCAGGTCCCCAACATGGTGGCAGGCAGTGGGCTGAAGAAGGGGAGAAGTGTGGCGGGGAGGGGGGGAAGGGAAAAAGTGGGGAGAAGGGAGAGACTGAAGCTGCCTCTTTGAGAGGAATGATGAAGATCAGCTTTGCTGGGTGGACAGCAGATGGTCCTGGAGGGAGTGCGTGTGGCTTGTCTCTTAAAGGGACAGAGCAGATCATTACAGTGGGTACCATAGTTTGGGTGGTTGCTTTGCACAACACTTAATGTGTCTTTTAATGCATTTCAGAGGTAAAGATTGAGATTCCGATGTTCTTTCAGTGGTTTTTCTGAAAGATTTCTGAATAGAGCTGATATTAATATCTCTAGGATGGAGTGAACTTTCCTTGGCATATTAAGGATTTTTAGTCAGCTGGTTAGGATTTTGCTGGGTTCCAGTGAAAGCTAGCCTTGGCGAGCTGAATTTAGTAAGAATTCATGGTGATGAACATGTCAGATGTCCATGTCAAGTCAGGAGTGAGGGGAAGCCACTGGCTTCTGAGGCCCTGAAGCTTTCCATGACTTTGGAGGGTGCTTATTTAGTGTCTAGGAGAAACCTAATGAGGTGTTATTTAAAATTGTTTTTATTATGCTTATACACACACACACTACATTTATATGTAAGTACACAAACATCATGGTGCACATATATGGAGGTTGGAGGACCATTTATAGGAGTCCATCATCTCCTTCTACCTTCTGGGTTACAGGTAGCAAATTCAGGCCATCAGGTTTGGCAGCAAGTGGCCCTGAGTCATCTCACCAACTCCTGTCTTTCATATTTCACTTGACATTCTAGGAGGACATCTGCAAATAATTTTGGGTGTGATATAGAAACACTCCCAAGATACTGGTAGTGCTATATTGTTGGGACTGGTGACTATTGGTATATAAAAAAAGCCATGCACTAGGCAGAGAACAGGTGTAGATCAGCAGAAGCAAGCATCTAAGACCACAGGATGGATAGACGGTCCACCTACTGATGACCAGAGGAGATGAGGTCATAGAGGTTAGTGTTTCTTTTTTCCATCTAGTCACCAGCATCTCTATTAACCCGAAAAACTATTATCCATGTTAAACTAAAAAAAAAAAAATAAAATTCAAAGTTGGAGCTGTAACAATTTGTTTAGGAAGTTAAATATCTCATTAAGATCCTGGGCAGAGCTGAGTGCTCCGGGAGTGCTCCAGGGTGCTCCCAGGAGTGCCCCTCAAGAGTTCCCATGAAGATTCTCAGCAGTGGTCAGTGTGAGGTAGAGAAGTCCCTAGGGCTCTGGGGGTCCTGTTCCCAGAAGGATACCTGTTTATAGGTTGCATGTACTAAAAGTCACCAACACCAAATGGGGAGCCGGAAGTTCTGTGTGTTAGGTTTGGAAGTTTGGAAATACAGAAACTCTCCCTTGAATCTCCTGGTGTGGAGATTCCCCTGCACCAACAGAGCTGAGTGAGGGAAGGACAGATCTGGGAAGCCAAAGGCTTTCCCTGGAAATTACATACTTTACTAACGAGAGGAGAAATTTATTCAGTGTTCATGTGAGTTTTGCTTATTTTTTATTTCACGATATTGTACTTGGTATATTGAAACTTTTAAAATGAACTATTCTGATGACCACTGCGCTGTGTAATTAAAAAAAAAATCAAACAAATTTGGCCTCAGAAAATCTGAGTAAATTACTCTGTGACCTCGTAAGTGCGGGGTGTTGTGTTTCCCCGCTGCTGTTTGACATGCTTAGACTGTAGTATGTGTACCTCCGTGCTTTTCATAATGAGTCCTGTTGGATTTATATTTCTCATAGAATGACCTCCTGCTTCTGTGATTTAAACTGAGAAACCTGCAGGGTTAGACGTGTATGCTAACACTTGGTGGCAGAAGAAGACCACTTTCAATCACACAGGGCCTCAGTGCACATCTGGCTTCCTCGAGGCATAAATGTGGTCTCCTCATGCACAGATCCATTGTTTTTAAGTACACCTTCTTTTCTGAGCTCCAAAGTGCCCGGATTTATGATTTTTCTAATTTACTAATATAGCATTTACTAACGCAGGTTTGGCTTTTTTAACTGGTACTGAAGCAGGTCCCTACCAGATGTTTAACTAAAAACCACAGATTCCTCTTTAGCCCCACACTCTATCTAAAGCAGAGGGCCTGAAATCTGACCCGCCTTGTGAGTCTGCCTGTCTCCTTTGCTGTGTCTAAGGGCACAGAGGTAAATTACTTTAATATTTTCTCTCGAGTCACCATGAATTTTTGCAGAGCCTTCATGGCCTAGGGCCAAGGACTCTTATCCATGATGGCCAGGCCCTCACCCACAAGCGGCAGAAGTAAACATCTCAGGACAACTACCTTGTCCCCGCAAATAGTAAGGAGCACTTTGTAGAACTTGAGCTGGGACAGTAACTGGAAAGACCACACTTTAACAAAGACTGCTTGATTATGCATACCCCTTACTTCCTGCCCCAAATGCTTCATTTATTTAAAACTAAAGCACATGTCAGTACTTCAAGAAAGACCTTGGATCAGCAGATGCCTTTATCTGTTCCTCTTCCCCTGTGACCACATTGGAGAAAGCTCTCGGGTCTTCAGCATTACTTGTCCTTTAATAACAGCCCATGGGTCTTTGCCGTAAAAACTAATTACAACACCTTCCTGCAGCAGCTTCTGAGTGTCTGACATTAGAATAAAAGCATGAAAGAACTCGGTCAGAGTTGCTGTGTGCACAGGAACGGGTGAGGCGCATGGGGGTGACGATCCGGGAGAGCAGTGAAGGTATGGGACAGCCACAGTTCCCGTCAGTGAGCACCGGGAGTGTGTAGGTGAGTGAACGTGGAAATGCTTTGGTGATTCACGACACTGAGCCAGGATCAGAATAAAAATGTGGTATAGCACACTGGCTGAACCAGACACTTCCTCTCCATGCCTCCTTCCCTGCAACTACTGACACCATCTTGCTTCTCCTTTCACCCTTTCTGACCCCTGTATTTACCTCTCTATTTTTGTACAATCATATTTTTGTATCTTTTTATGTTACCGGTCTATCTAATTACACATTTTCTCAGAATTTTGTATTTTGCCTGGTGTGATTTGATTGCTGTTTGTGTGTGTGTGTGTGTGTGTGTGTGTGTGTGTGTGTGTGTGTGTGTGAGATATGTTTGTGGCAGGGTTATGTAGCCTGCTTGGCTTTTTGCAGAGCTGAGGATGATCTTGAACTTCTGAGCATTTTGCCATGGCCCTGAGTGTTGGGACTATAGGTCTCTACCAGCCTTCCTGAGCTACGGTGTCAGGCTAGAACCCAGGACCTTGTGTTTGCTAGGAAAGTACTCCAACCAAGCTTCAGCCCCGCCCAGTGGTGGCTGTCTGTAACTGTTTATAAATTAGACACCAAAACTACTACTCTTTGAGGGGAAATCTCTGTAATAAATTGGAAGGAGCATGAATTATCTTGTTTTATCTCTGTCATATAGACCCAGAAAAATCACATTGTCTTTTCTGTGTTTAGTCATAGGGGAAAGTGAGTCTTTGCTCCTGTTCTGAAATATCTACTTGGTAAGCATTTTTTGCAAATGGTCTAATTTCATTTTATAGAGAGTGGTTTTTGTTTTGGTTTGAATCTCCAGCTGGCTTCCTTGTATGTATAGAAGGAGAGAGACAAGGAAATGCTTTCAAGTTCTAGAAAGGTAGAGGTGATTTAGAAACCTCCCGACAATACACATCACAATGGGGACCGTGGGGAAGTAGCACACACAATGTCCTATTGTGGTTTTGACACAGAATCTCTTTGGTATTCCTGGCTGGCTGAGAACTCACTGTGTAGACCAGGCTGGCTTCAAACTTGTAAGAACCTCCCATCTCTGTCTTCACAGTGTTAGAGTTACAAGCATATGCTGCCGCGGCCACTGTATACACTGCATTCTTACTGAAACTAAGAGGTGGAGAATTAGTATAGATTCCAAATCACGTTCATGTCTGCTGAGAAGCAGCGAGGACCAGGATCTGTGTGTGAAGCCTCCTTTGGGTGGGGAAGCTAACCCTGATGGTGGAAGATGAGGGTCACTACAAGTTCACACTGCAGAGGAAGAAGGCATGAAGAGTTTGGGAGGAGCCCAGGAGCCTCCTAGAGCCATCACCTCCAGAAAGGGAGGAAGCCCCTCCAGCCACAGTTGCAGGACTCAGGGGTGGTCAGTAGATTTTCTGATATGGGGAGCAGGATGGGTAAGCTTCCCATATCTGTAGTAGAGGAGGAGGAAGTTCTCCATCAGAAAACCAGAGACAGCACAACTACAGCTCCACCCAGTTCCTGAAAGACCAGACATAAACTGTCTGATAACGTCCATGAACCAAGATGGATGGAATAGTCCACTTTGTTCTTTTTCTTTTTCGGTGGTCTACAGATTAACTTTGTTAAGCCTTACTGCAAGCATCCACTCCAGACAAACTCAATGCTAATGGCTTACTTATGTACCATTCTTAGTTGTTTTTGAGCCATTTTTACATCACTAAGTAGGTTAAAAGCAAATCTTGATGACCTTTTAACTCTAAACATCCAATGAAGTCCAACACCATGTGGAATCATAATTTCTCATGATGTGCTCTGCATGCCTTGTGTCAGAATGTCACTGACTGCACCAAGTGCACTGCTGTGTTCTCTGCTTCTCTTGTGTTTCTAATGCAGTTTTACACATTGGGCTGCCGTGCTGTCTGTTTCCATATAAATTTCTAATGATCGGAAGTGGTATCTGAAAAGGTTAACCTACAAGAATGCAAACTTGGAACCTCTCTGTACTTTTATCTTTAGGAATCATGAAACTGTTGAGAGTTTTCTGTGCCAGAATCAGCCAGAAAAGCTCATGTCCTTCTACAATGTCAAAATTCACTGAATAGTAATAAATTCACAGACTTTACAGGTTTCATTGGCTACAGGTTGTCACATGATCTCAATTTCCCTTGTCAGTTAGTTGTTGGAAAACAGTTTTAGTTCAATCTTAATTACAGATATTAACACTTAATTCACCCATATCAAATTCTATCTGTGGATTGTAGAATAATGTTTTTATACACTTTGAATATTTGTCACTTGGATTGGTTTAATAAAAAGCTGAATGGCCACCAGGCGGTAGTGGCTTACACCTTTAATCCCTGTACTCGGGAAGCAGAGGCAGGAGGATCTCTGTGAGTTTGAGGCCAGCCTAGTTTACCAGAGCTAGTTCCAGGACAGATTCCAAAGCTACAGAGAAACCCAGTCTCAAAAAACAACCAAACAAAAAACCCCAAACAAAGTAGCAAAAAAAAAAAAAAAAAAAAAGAATGGCCAATAGCTAGGCAGAGTGGACAAAGGGATGAAGAAGGGCAGAAATGTGGAGAGTTGTCAGCCAGATACGGAGAAAGCAGGAAAACAGCATGGCCTGTACAGAGTAAAGGTAACAAAGCCACAAGGCAGAAAGTAAATTAATAGAAATGGGTTAGCTTAAGTTGTAAGAGCTAATTAGAAATAAGCCTAAGCTATTGGCTGAGCTTTCATAATTAATAATAAGTCTTCATACTGTGGTTTGGGAGCTGGCAGGAGGGACAGAAAAATCCACACCAGTCTGCCTGCCTATCTCTCTCTCTCTCTCTCTCTCTCTCTCTCTCTCTCATCTATCTATCTATCTATCTATCTATCTATCTATCTATCTATCTATCTATCTATCTATCTATCATCTATCTATCTAGGTTGTAGATACAAGAGAGTTAAAGAGGATGTATCAGCAGAGTTCAAGGAGAGGCCTTTGGGGGTGAGGGGGGAGAGAAGCAGGGAGCTGACACAGAGGCAGATACAGGTCTCTTTAGCGATTAGGTTGATGAACCCAATTGAATTGTTGGAAACTCAGCCAGAATGTAGAGTCATGCTGGAAATGGGTGTCAGAGTCGAACCGCCAAGGTGAGATGTAGGGCTGGGGAGGCTACAGAGATGAAGGGCGGGGCGGGAGAATGGGTGGGATGAGCAAAGGTGTCAGTGGGTTGAACTGAGCTGTAGCCTGAAGGACTACAAAGAGTTGGAAGCCCTTTGCCAGCCAGTCCCTTGACACACCCCAGGTGGTCACATGCCATCTCAGCCTCAGATCTTTTCATGGAGTCTAGGTGAGGGTCTGCTGTTTGATAAATTCTGTTAGGATTATGCTGACCTTCCCTGTCACCTGGCAGGATGAACCCAGACAGTAGCCTGTCCCATTAAGAGACAAGCTCCACCCACTCTCAATCTCTCCCTTCCCTTCCAGACAAGGGTTTTCTCTCTCCCTGCCAGTGTTCTGAAGAGGCAGCTCTCTGTCTTTCTCCTCCCTTTCCTCCTCTCCCCTTTCTCCTCTACCCTTTTTCTCCCTTCCTTTCCTCTGGACACTATTTTAATAAAACTTCACACCCTGTCTCCCTCCGCATGACATGTTCTGTTTCCTGTGCACAGGCCCCCACCCATAGTGGGACCTGCCAGGGTCACTCGAGCCGAATCTTTAAAATTTCTCTCCTATTTTTCTGATATGGTTTTAATATGTCCATTTGCTCATATGACCTCAATCTACTAAGCTGTAGGTGATGGCTTCTTTTAGGACTATGTGGACTATGTCATAGGTCAGTGAGTACCTTAAGAGTGGTACTGGGTAGGTGTTTGTTGGTATCTAGAAAATGCTGCTTGTCAAATGGAGTTGCTCTGGGCGTGATATAACTTGAAAACCAGTGTTTCGCACAATGTGGAGTAAGTTAGGAGTAAGTTAAAGCAGGGCATAGCCTGATCGCCACAGAAGCATGGGGGATGGTAGATAGAAAGCTAACTTATTTTAAGGAAAGAGTCTGAGAATTGGCTCAGTACCAGGATTATGAGTGACTCCTTGTTGGTCCTGATTGGCTTAGAGAGAAATAACACAATTGATCTAATATTAAATCTTCAGAGTGGAGTGGAGATGCAAAACAAGTGTTTTCATAGCATTTTTTTCTAGAAAATTTCCCTCAGGATGTCTTCTAGTTTTGAAGAATTATGTGATAGAGCAGGTGTCAACAATAATGTGTTAAATAAAGTAAATCTGACTCTTAGGAGCTTGCCGTTCAGCCGTGTATTGAATGTCACGTGTTTGCAACAGGCTCGTTAGCACCCGTTGTGGGTTAAGATGGCTCTGCCCGTTGTCTTTACACAGCACCTCCACTGAGCTCCCTTCAGCTGGGGCTTTGTTGTCTTGTGCAGAAAGAAGAGAACTGAAGGATTCTTAACCTCTGAATGATTCTTAAACCTCTAAGTGCAAGCATCATTCTGGTCATGTTTTATTGTCCCGAGCAAATCTCATGGTGTTTCGTGAGTTCACAGAGCTGAATGGCTCACCTTGCAGGAAATATTTTGAGCAACTTTATAGTCATTTTCAAATTATTCCTCAAATCTGTTTGACTATCAAGTCCTGTTTTTTCTGATCATTTTATAGCTCTAGTGTTTGGTAGAATGTCATTTAAGAATTTAAAAAGTATGGTGTTTATGTGTGCATGTGTGTGCATGTATTTTAGTTGCTTTTATGTTAAACAAGGCAGCTTAGTTTCTGTGGTTTCGTTTGGCTTACAGTTGAAGAGTAAGAGCCCATGACTGTCACAGAGGGGAGCGGAGCAGCAGGCACACAGCATGGTGAAGCACGGTGCCGAGGTAGTAGCTGAAAGCTGATATCTTGATCTACAAGCACAAGGCAGAGAGAAGAGGTAGCTGGGAATAGTGCCAACGTTTGAAACCTCAAAGCCCGCCTTTCCCCAGGGATATAACTCTCCCACCAAGGCTACACCTCCTATCGTTTCTCAAATAGTTACACCAACTTGGGAGCAAGCATTTAAATATATGAGCCTATTGGGGCCAGTCTCACTGACACCACTATCACTTGTGTGCATGTATGTTTATGTGTGTATGTCAGGGGGGTGTAACATGGAGGGCCGGCTTGTTGGGGTACCTGTCCCACCTGGTACGCCACAACCGGCAAGTCCCAGAGAAAATCAATCACGTAGAGATCTCTATAAGTTATAAAGCTGATTGGCCCATTAGGTCAGACTTCTTATTAGTCCTTGTAACTTATATTAATCCATTATCGTTATCTGTGTTAGCTACACGGCTCAGTACCTTTCTCAGCGTGGCAGCTCATATATTGCCTCTTCAGTGATCTGGGCAGGAATGGTGAAGGGAGCTTCCTGCTTCCCAAAATATTCCTGTTCTCATCGCCCCACCTCTACTTCCTGTCTGGTTGACCCGCCTATACTTCCTGCCTGGCCAATCAGCATTTTATTAAAATACATGATTGACAGAATACAGACAATTCTCCCGCACCAGGGGAGCATGCACATTTGTGTATGTGCATATGGGGGCCAGAGTATAGGCTTGGGTGTTATCTTTAGAAATGCTATCCACTTTCCTTAAGACAGAGTCTCTCATTGGTCTGGAATTTACTGTTAGGTTAGACTGACTGGCCACTGAGCCCGAGGAGAGCCTAATCCAACTGGAAAAACAATTCAAGCGCAGACATAATATAACTTGGGATGGAAGTTAGTATAAATCCGAATTTTAGGAGAGATTAGTTACCATGAATTCTAGAGTCCAGCATAGTTTCCATGGAGTCCTGAAGGGAGGAGCCTTCAAAATGTGGGCTCATCACAGCAAAGGACATACACAGCATGAGGGAAGAAATCAATGTCAAAAAGCATTTTTCCCCCAAAATTTTGCCATGATTCAGTGAGCCTTTGGCAGTGATTAGTTTTAGATTTTTCCTAATAGGCTGAGACTTTCTGGAAGTCTCTGAATTCAAACATCATAGACTAGCAGAGAGCTGTGTCCGTAGGGATAAATGCCAGAGAAACTTGCTGGCCTGGTCCTGCAAGAGGAAGTAAGGCAGCCAGCAGGGTACATTTGTGCGGGGGATCAGCTAGCCCAGCTTTCTCTGGCTTGGAGTTTGCTCTGGCATCTCCAGCTCGTGTTCACCCACAGCATCCCTCTGAGGCCAGGCTGCTGGTGATGCCCACAATGCTTTGGGTCAGGGGTCTGAATGTGCTTTGAACTTCTTGTGCCTGGAGCTCCCGCGCCTTCCCTGGTGTCCCTCTGGAGTCACCTTCCCAACTGTGGGCTAGCAGCCTGTGGCCCCTCAGGATTCTCTGTGCATGGCTAGCGCTACACCGAAGGGTACTCTGCCTGTGTCACATGTCACAGAGTAGAGGAATGCTTCAACCCCAACATCCCCAGGAGTGCCGCCACGCAGGGCATCAGTTTAAGGCAGGTCACCTGCTCAGTCTGGGAGGCAAGAGTGACGGTAGGTTAGGCTTAACTGAGATGGTGTTTCTGAACGGTTACCCAGTAATATTTGAAACCACACACAGTTCTAGTTTAAATCTAATTTTTAAAATAGAATTTTAGAACTTGTAGTAAAAAGATATAACAGCAAAGTATTCAAGCTAATTAGAATTGTCTATGTTTGCTTTAACGTTTTAGAATCTAAATGATCTGTTTCAAATTTCACCATGTTTGACAGGAAACATTTTTTTTTCCATGAAAAGCCATTTTCGGGGATTTTGGAATGTGCATCATCTGGGAGTTAATTCCATTTTCCTAATCAAGGATAAAAGACAAAATGAAATCTTATAATCTTGTAGGGAACTGGCATGCCTCTACAGTGGGTGAATGATGGGTGGAGACAGAAGAACGTCTATGGTCAGAAAGCTAATAGAAGTCCCATGTAAGCAAAGAGCTGAAGTTATTTGTGTGGTCGTCAGTTTTATCACTGGAGTGATTGGGCATGCTCATCAGCCGAACAACTGCTGTTAATTATAATTATCCACACAGTGAAAGAAACACTGCTTTCCTTGAGAGCCACCTCTTGATAGGAGCAGAAATGAAGGTTGAAACACACAATTATAATTAGTTTACCTTGGAATTATATTTCCACTCCTAAATAGATGAGCCAATTTGTTGTCATGATTCATTGGAGCCTTATTCTTATGAAAAGTGATACCTTAAAAACAGTACAATAGGTCCTGGGGAGATAGCCTAGTTAGTCACGTGCTTGTGCAAGTGTGAGGACCCGAGTTAGGTCCCCAGCACTGTGTAAGAAGGCGGGGCCTGGTACAGCTGTAATCCTGGCGCTGGATAACAACTCTTGGCTACCAGGGTCCTAGTTTTGTTCTTGAAACCAACCTGATGGCAGCATTTTTAACTCTTGGTAAAATCTATGACACCATGTTGGAGGCTGATCATAACGTGATTTTCACACTGCCCTCAGGCTGATGACCAGAGCATAAACTGTCTTCTCTCCTCCCAGCTGAATTTGATTGTCGTAATTGGTTCCATAACTTCATTTAGAGCAGAACTTTTCTTTGTCCATAGTAACAGGTTGAGGCTCCAGCGCCTGTCCAAGAGACTGTTCTGTTGGCTCCCCCTGGTGCTCAAACTTTAGCGTTCAGTTCTCCCTGTGTAAAACCCTCCCATCCTCTTGAGTTACATACACCTTGCATCTCTGGCTTCTTCACTTGCTCTGAAATTCAGGAAACCATGAACCAAATTAAGTCATGGCTGGGAAGTGGCCACCTGGAAAGAATCGGGATGGATGGGGGTATCCTGGATACCTCACCACACATAAGCTTCCTGGCAGGTGCCTAATGTGTCCAGAGATAAGGCAGACATAGGCACGGTGGGTCAGGCTTGGCTAGACTAGTCTTCTGCAAGGGCATGCTCATATGATATCACATACTGGGTATAGACAGTTTATGGAATTTCTTCAGCTCTAACCTCCTATGATGTTAATTCCTTCTATCTGAGTTTTTCTTTTCTTACTAAGTACATTTTACAGTGCCCTGTAGGTAAAGTGAAATGATTCTTTATTTTTATAATCTTTAAAGGAAAAGTGAATGTGGAAATTATTGATGGGCCCTCATAACATTTTTATTGTGCTTTTTAAACAGCAATATGTAATATGATTTTCAAAGATATACACCAACACCAAGTACCTTAGAAAACATATGTAATGTGGGTAATTATGTCTGGAGTGGAGAAGGGGACAATTAACAATTAGACATTTAAATTTAGAATGTGGATGAAAGGAAGGTTACAATACATGTTGAAAATAAGCTAATCTTAAATAGCAGTCTGTGTCATGTTAAAAGGAAAGTCTTTGGATACAGTTCTTGTTTGACCTAGAGAAAAACATTTATTTTTAAGTTGGTTTCAGGACTTCACCCAACTTCATATGTTTAATGGCTGTTTCATATTTGACTACTGTTTCCTCCCCATACCAAGCTTCATTTTGTTTAATGTACTATTTAGGGAATATTTCCAACCAAATATGATGAAAAAGCTCAATGCATCAAGTGCTTTCGCTCCTGGCTGTTAGGACAAGCAGTGTACATCTGCCTGCCACCAGTTGTCACCCAGATCTTGGAGAGCGAGGCTGCTGGAGCCCTTCCTCTGTCAGACTGGGGCTTCTGACCTAAATGCACAGAGAGAATTCTCCTGCAGAATTAGAGCAGGATGTGTTAGCTGAAGTAGGATGTTCTGTTGAGACGGATGCTGATGAAGGGAGTCATGGGGGAGGAGGGGAAGGAGAAGAATGGTGCGAGTCTGGGAAACTGATAGTTCCTACAAGGGGAAGGGGGAGGAGGAGCACTGAGCACACAGAACAGGATGTGCTGCAGTTTGTTTCTGATCTTTCTTGCCTAATTACAAGGTATCAAGAGTGATGTCTGTAGATGCATTTGAATTATTTGTCAGTGTGCACTGCTTTCTGTGTGCACTCTGGATACCCCCCTCTCATTTGAACTGTGTCTGTGCTACAGTTAGGCCTGTGCTATGGTTTCTGTCTATAGGAATCTGTTCTGTACTCTGAACTTCTGACCTATAAATACAGAATGCATTTTGTCACCATATAGCTATATTGCAATATGTAGGCCACTGTCACAGTACCAGGTAAATATGATGTGTTGGGATTTTTTGCATTATCTATTTCGCGTCTTCTCTAGATCACTTACCTGTTCAGGTCCTGGACTTTTTAAAATTAATGCTGGAAATGTTGGAAAGTGCAGATTAGTAGGGAATGCTATCATACTGGAAGAGGGACACATTAGATCAGGTTATAAGTCTACAGAGCATCCATGCTGAGGACTTTTGATGGAAGCATATTATTTTTAGCATTTAGAAATGAATGGGTAAGATGGTCACTCCAGAACACGCACCAAAGAGCAAACAAAGCCTTAGGGAGAAGAATATGAGGTAGGTGTTAAGAAAAATCTTAATACAAGCTGCTCCGCCGACACAAAGAACGCCAATTAAACCAGATTAGACTAAATTAAATGCCCGTGTTTAATAAATGACACACTCCTGGGTGGCCAGGAGCATGGCAAGGGGAAGACAAAGGGAGCACACTCACAAACCCAAAACCACGAGTTCCTTTTTCCAGCACAAGGCTAATTACCCTGTGGGAGTGGTCCTGACCCTCCCTGGGGAGCGGTCAGTGCTTGGCAGGCTGGGGTGATACTTCCAACTCAATATTATAGTAGGGAAGAGGCTGCAGCATACTTTCATGCAGGCGACCACAGGGTGGCTCCAACCCAAGAAAACAGCTGGAGGTTCATCCTGGGAAGTGGAGAGTCCAGCTCTCCTATGGCAGTTGTTCTTGGATGCCTACATTATAGGGCCTCTGCTTTGTTTCTTGGTTTACAAAGCCATGTGAAAGCATAATCCCCAGTCATCTGGCCCAATAGCATATGTTCTCTCTTGGTAGATTTATGAAGTTTTTTGTAGGGGAAACTGAGATCAGCTAAGAGGATGAAGCATGAGCATGTATGAGAACAAAATGTGCAGGAGATGAGGGCACCTTAGTGTTCCGTCATGGATTGTGTCATGCCTGCAATGGTGAGAATGTGCACCCCAGTGACCTGTTAACCCCGTGACTAACATGGCCAGGCCGGTATGAAAGAGCCTCAGTCACTATAAACGTGAGTGACAGCCAAGCACCTCTCTTCTGATCGATGCTGGGACCAGGAAGCATGGTGCTTTTTTCCCTAGTGATTTTGTAGTGGCTTTTCCCATTAGGATTTGTATAACCTTCCCTCAGGGACTGTTTTCCTTGCCTCTGGATGCCACCAAGGAGCACTGGGCTCCACTCAGGGTGTTAGGACAGAGAAAGCTAGATGCCAATAGTGGGTCAAGACACTGTACCTCTAAACAACTGTTTCTGCCGTTACTTCCCGAATGTGTAATATTGTATATAATATAGGTGGAGATGGTCTGTGTTTCTTTCCTTAAAGAGCTGAGATCAAACAAGCAGGAGTGCTAAAAGCAAGTTGATAAATAGAGGGATTGTGGAGAAGGCATACCTGAAAAACCCCAGCTATGTAAATACTCAAGCTTAAAATAAAATAAGCAATTGAGAACTATTATGTGTTCAAGGAACCCTTGTTCTGAACTCTGGCAATCTCTGCTGGCATTTTACTTATTTGGATATTTACAACAAGAAAGGGGTTCTCTTAAGGGACTCGATCATTTGCATATCTTTTCTATGCTTAAACAACATCTGAGTTCTTTTAAAAAATTTGTATTTTTATAATTTTTACTTACATATGTGTACATGCATGTGTGCATGCATGCGTGTACATGTGAATAAATGCAAATGTATGTGACTGCCCACAACAGCCAGAAAAGGGGGACAAGTCCCTTGGAATGGTAGTTACAGGAGGTCAAGAGTCATCAACATGGGTGCTGGGAACCAAACTAGGTCCTCTGGAAGGAGGAGCCAGTGGTCTTAAGTGCTGATCTATCTCGCCAGCCCCTAGAAGTTCTTTCACTCCCCTGTTCCTATTTATAGTGAATGAGAATCATTACTGTGTGCAATAGTTATTACTTGATCTACTCATATCAATGCAGCGTATTAAAGGCTGCCATTTTAGAATGCTAGAGGCTCCCAAACTAATTTTGACGTTGTCTTGATTGCATACAACTGTTTCTCAAGAATGATTAACAGTCTTAGAATTTTAATATCTTGAATAAATAGCATAGAGCTGAGGCCTCATTCTGTTCTTTTTAGTTTGTCTGTGTTTTTTACTTGTCCTGATGGCTGGCTCTGGGTGTCCCTCGTCAGCGACTAGTTCTCTGTGATGTAGCTTCCTCATCTGGGATAATAATTGTTCCAATCCCAAAGGCTACTTTTTCTTTGTTTATTATGTAGTTTTTAAACTTTCTTTTTTATTTTTTCCTTTGTGTCTTTCACATCATGCATCACAATCCCCCCATCTCCTGTCCCCTTGCATCTATCTGCCCTGTGCCCCGCAATGCCTCCCACCCCCAATAAAATTTAAGATATAAAAGTAAAAAAGAAAAAAAGGAAAATCTCGTCACAGAAGCTGCAGTCTGACACAATGAGTCACAAAGCAAATCTCTTTATCTATACATCTTTACATGCAGGTGTTCATCTCGAAGAGTCATTGGTTTGGCTCAAGACCCCTGGTCTCTACTACACTGTCAACACTGGGCGCTCACTGGGACTCTTCCTGGACATGCTGTTGCTGCCATGTGTTGGGGGAGATCCTATAGTGCTGGATTCACAGGACTGTACCTCCCCCCGAAACCTGTGTTCTAGCAGATCACAGATGGGGTGGCTGCTGGGCTGGGCCGACACATAACCCTGACTCTGGTCCTAGGTAGTTGCAGGTCATCCTCCAGTTTTGTCCTGACTAGTTCACCCCTTGCAGCCATGAGTAAGGGGTGGGGCCATTGCCCCTTTCACACCCTCAGGGTGAGTTCTCCCACACCTTCAGGGCCAGCTCTACTGTGTTGCCCGGTCAAGGTGTAGGGGCCACTCTTCTGAGTACAGCAACTGAGGAGGGGCAGGGATAACTCCCCTGCTCTTATGACCTTAGGGCCAGCTCTGCCATCTGAGGGTGGGGTCTCTCCTCCATTCATGCCACCACCTGACAGGTGAATAATGGGCCAGCTTTCCCATTTGCCTTCTTAGGCTTTGGTGAGGGGAGGATCTCTCTGCCACCTGCGCTGCCACTGACAGATGAGTAATGGGGACAGCTCTCCCTTCTGCCTCAAGTGTTGATGGGGGAGGTAGAGAAGTGGGGATACTCTGCCTACCCATGTCAAAGGCTACTTTTTGAGTTCATATTTTCTGCTAGTGCTAGGTGATAGGAGGCTCCAATGTTTGCAGATTGATCTAAAATAATAAAGCAGCATCATTTTGTCTATTTCCATCAGTTCTTGTGTTTTCACCTGTACATTTATTGACAGGTACTAGTAGGCAGAATGCCAGGGCCTTGGTCAAGCAGGAAATGGGTATGGTCGGTGGAGGACTAACTACATTGCCTGGCCCAGTACGACAGGAAGAAAAGACAGCAAGGCCATTCTTGCCCAGGGTGGTGATGTTTGCTGGATCCAGAATCCCCTCACTGGTTCTGAGCCAGCAAACACAGGGCCTTGAAGACACATGTCTTCTCATGGCAGCCGCAAGCTAGGGTGAACCTGAGCTTGCCTGGTTGTTCTGACTGGAAGAAGCTGAGGAGGTACCAGGGACCAGCAGGTGGTTCCTCTCAAGGTGCAGATGCAACAAAGGGGGTAAGCGTCAGAAACTGTAGCAATAGTAAGAGGGGTGGGGTGATGGGGAATTTTAGACTGAGGTTTTCTTCAAATCCTTATGGCAATTTCAAAGTCTTTGTAATTTTGAGTGTTATATATGTGTGTGTGTGCGCACACACACACACACACACACACACACACACACACACACACACACACCCCACGTCTGAGACGTATAGGTGCTACGGTTGCCTTTTAACCAGCCAATGCCAAAAGGATTAGACTAATTTGGTTTGGCCTCTTAATTTACATTCTTAGCTTTGGTTTGTGTCATTCTTAACAGGATTTTTTTTTAAATTGTCACGTGTATTTCTATGAAAGCTCATTGTATCCAGGAATAAATTGTTGAAAAACATAGCCGAGATCCTGAAGGTTAAGTTTGTTGTCAGTAGGACAAAGCCCTCCTTCATCCCATTTGCAGACTGTTTGTGTAAATTGTGATTTTTATAACAAAGAACAATAAGAAGTTACCATCTGTTACAAACAGTCTCTTAACCTTCCTAATAAAATGACTGTTTCATTGTTCTGAACACAGTTACTTTGTCACAGATTGTGAGCTAATGTGAATTTTCACATTCCACATCCCTAACTGCATTAAAGACAGATCTAGATGCTGGGTAATCTGAGTCTGAACACCCTGTGACACATTTAAATTATGCATATCATTGAGTTGATGTAAATGATGTTGTGCGTGCTTCCAGAGTAAATAATCTCCATTATTTACCTTCAGATTCAGCCATCAGATAATTCTAAATGCACTTGCCAGCCTCTCTTGGCATCTCTGAGGATCTGGCTGTTTGGGTGCCAAGTTGCGCTCCAGCAGAATGGCGCACAGCTTCACGGCAGGCTGCACCAACGGCCAACAAATGGCTTTGACCATCACTGATCGTCTCCAACTGTGGCTCAAAGGAGGCTAAAGGGAAACAAAACTTGAGTCATCTCTGATAATTAAGATAGCCTTGAAAACGTTTGGTTTGATATCTGTTTCCACTAGGTAACTGCTTCAAAATGTAATATCCTGCATGTACTTTTAATAGACAACCTCATACATGTAAACAATGCATGTTGATCATATCTTCCTCAAAACATCTGTATTTAACTTAGGTTTTATTCTTGTCAGTGTTATAGTGCATCACCAATGTGGTGCTTATACTGAGCACAATTGCATATCTGAAGTCCTTAAAACATATACCATCCCTGTTAATTTCTAGAAAAATAGCCTTACCATGAAGTATTAGGCTATCATCCAGCCCATTTAAAGCAGCAAGTTCACAGCACTGTTCAATGGGATTGTTAGAGATATCTTCATAGAGACTTTCTGTATTTGAAGCAATCTCCACTCAGATTTTTATCATAGGCCGCGTTTTCCTGGATAGCAATTTGAGGCTTTTCTTCGAGCTTTCCCGACATGTTCATACCGTCTTCTACCTTAGACAACAGGGCGCCTTGGGGAGGGTGGGCTCGGCCTGTGACAGTGAAAGCTGAGTTAGTTGGCGGTCCTGAGCCTGCATAGAATGCTTCAACCTGAAGCTGCAGCCTTGAATGGTGGTGCCTCTGAGACTGTTTTGGAAATCCTACAGGTTCCCTACAAAAATAGGATCCTGGGGCTGGAGAGATGGCTCAGAGGTTAAGAACATTGCCTGCTCTTCTAAAGGTCCTGAGTTCAATTCCCAGCAACCACATGGTGGCTCACAACCATCTGTACTGAGGTCTGGTGCCTTCTTCTGGCCTGCAGACATACACACAGACAGAATATTGTATCCATAATAAATAAATATTAAGAAAGAACTGCTTCCAAAAAACAAAAACAAAAATAGGATCCTTCTTAGCCTTACCTCTAGTGACGCCTGATTTTGATATAGTCACCAATTTTCTCAGAATGATGACCTTCCTTTCCTTGCTTATTTAGTTTTTGAGATAGGGTCTTCTTATGCGGCACAGACCAGTCCATTTATTATAAAAGAAAACATCATCTGCTTGCGCTAGATGGTGAGATGAATTCCGTGTTTATTAGAAAAGAAAGGTCACCCAATACAGTCTCTGGAGAACAAAGATTATGCTAATGTTCTGATATATATATAAGATTAAACATATTCTCATCTCTTTCTAGATTCTTTATTAAATTTTTTATTTTGATGGAGATAGAGCTTCAAGCTCTCCCAAGGCATCATGCATTTTGAACTGTACTTTCTGTATAAGTTATGAGTTATGGAATTAATTCCATGTTACTTGCTGATAAAACCTAACACCTTAGAATGTACATCAGAAGTTAGCTGTGAAGAATTTTTGCAAAATAATTGGTACTTGTCACTTGTGAAATTGATTAGCCAAGAAAATTAGTTTATGGGCACTTTTATATTTTCCTTATTTCTTTTGGGTCAGTGAGATGATTTGGTGGCTAAAGATGCTTTCAACAACTTGAGTTTGGTTCCCAGACCCACATGGGGAAGGAGAAGACAAACTCCTAAGAGCTGCCCTCTGACCTCCAAATGTACACTGGGGTGTGCCCCCTCCAAATAAATGAATAAATGTAAATAAAATAATAAAATTACACTTTATAAAAATGAAAATGAGAACTTAATAGTTGTTCAATGATGACATCGTGGTCCTGGAATTGAAGAACCTGTGCTCAGTTGTCATTGTCTGCTGTTGTCTGTAAGGGAACCATTGCCCCTCCACTTCCACCTTCCTAAGCACCCATGCACACACACACACATGTGCACACACACACATGTGCACACACATGCATGCACACACAAACACATGCACACATGAATGCATACACACACAGAAAAAAGCTTTTAGGACATAAAATTGGTTTCATTTACTCATAACTTTTTTAGAAATAAGGACACCCAATTTTACTTATAAACAAACAAACAAAACCACTGTTAGCTTTAAAGCCACACATTATCCCAACCCAGTGATAGTGAGTAACTTCATTACCTGACTCTAACCTCTACATAGATCAATTGGAAAAAAAAAATCTAACCAGAGAAAGTCTGGAGTTAAATCATATCGTAAACCAGATGGACTTAATGCATATCAACAGAGTGTCCCACCAAAACTAAGGGTATTGGATTTTATCAAGGATATTCCCCAAAGTTTTCAGCCTGTGCAGGTAGAATAGAATTATCAAACTGAGTAGGGAAGAGCTGTTAGTGTGTGTCTGGGGGAGCAGTTAAGCACAGGAGGCCCGTCTAGACACAGAACTCAAGCATGTTTTAAATATGGGCAGCAGCCTATTGGGTAAATCACATGATACAGTGGAGTACAGAGACAAAAGCATTTGGCAGATCTGTGTGTGTGTGTGTGTTTTTTTTTTTTTGACTTGGCATACTTGCTGAAATAATGGAACTGGGTCTCAAGAAGTACTGAGGATAAAACCATATTCAGGTGAAAATTAAAATGTCATTTTCATTTGCATAGGAAAAATGAAACAGAACAAAAATCACACGATTTTCTGTCCTGACTTAAAATTTTCTATAAATTTTTATTAGCAAACGAAACGGGGAAATTTTTATTAGTTAAAAAGTAAAAACTAGTGAAAAAGTGAAACTCGTAGACTGTCTTGGGAGTCAGGCTGAGGTCTCAGACACTGCATAATGATGGGGAGGGGCTCTTATTTCCTGCTGGGAGACTACGGTAGTTCCCAGAGCCCCTCGCTACAGTTCAGCATCCAGCTGCCTCTGCTGTTTTGACAAGGAAAGGCAGTGGAGGAAGATGCAGAAAAGCTGCTGGCTTCACTGTCCCAGCTCAAATCAGGTTTGTTGTCAGGTGGTTTTTATGTAAGCGCTTAAGTAATACGAGTTAGCGTTATTAGAGCCTCGTCCTCACCAGAAATTCCAAGACACACATCATTCTAAAACCATTCACTCACACCCCTGTCCTTGCAGACGATCGCTCTGGGGACCGAATCATCATACACGTTCTTAGTTCTGAAACTTAAAGATGTGTGAGGTCCCAAGTGCTGCCACATCCAATTACACTCTTAATTGATGGCTCTAAATCATCCCATCCCAGGCGTGGAGACTTTAAAAACAACTTGTCAGAAATTCTGCGGCATCTATTTTCAGGTGCCAGAGGGCAGTGCTGAATCCAAAATGTAATCTCGGGTTCTGAGAGACTGATAGAAATATGAACTGGCTGCCCCAGTGATATGATTGATTGATGTGATTTTGTTTTGTCATTTCAAGGGAGTGAAAAAAATAGAGCCCGAATTGTATGAACAATTCGTCAACCACAGATTTGGAGAAGAAATTCTGTATCGGGTAGATCTCTGCTCCATGCTGAAGAAAAAGCAAAGTAATGGTTATTACCACTGTGAGGCTTCCATTGTGGTTGGTAAGTGCCATTGAAAACATCATTAACATCTTTAGTTTTGATTTCTTAATGTCACTTTTTAAAATAAATATTTCAGGTTATTTGTTTTCCAGAGTTCTGTGTTTTTCCTGTTTACTATAGTGGCACAGTAGAAAATGTGTAGAGAGTTGCCTTTTCTCAGCTTCTATACTTCTATGCCTTAAACCTGATCATAATGAGGTCTTGAAATGTTGGCTGAAAATTTGTTCCAGTTTAATTTTATTTTATGAAGACAAGGAAAGCACTTTCTTTAGGGAGAGCCACATGGCCACACTGCTCGCCAGAGTGTATCTGGCTACCGTCATGGGTAGTGACCCGACGCTGGCAGCTTCACTACAGGAAGGCAAAGTGTGGGTGTCCTGTGCTGTTCAAGACTTTGGTCCTTCCGTAAAGAAAACATGCTTGGAGAGAAAACAGAGGTCCACGCCCAGGTAGCTCCGCTCGCGCGTGCATGCTGTCATCTTAACCGTCAGGCCGTCTCCCACCTTCTGGAGGGGGTGCATTTCACAGGAGCCTGCGCTGTTGGACCTAAATGTACTGTTCCCAGTGAGACAGCGTTGCAAAGAGCTGAACTTGAAGACAGCCTGATTTACGTGCTTTTAGAGTAGCGTGGAAGCGAGAAGACAAATGTTTGTAAATATTTCAAGTTCTTCAGCCAAAGTAGTTTCTCTCCACATCAGTTCAGGGGAAAAGAAACCTGCATTGGACCTACCTACATCCTGAAAGAATCCTTATGTACTGAAGCTTTTTGAAAGATTTAAACAATGTTCAAGAGGTGATTTTATTTGGAAATCCTCATTACAGATCTTTAGGGGAGTCATCATTTACGTACCGAACATCATCTGGAGCAGCAGGTTCAGATGTAGTTTGAGTTCTGTATTCTGAAACTCTTCAGTCCTGTTTTGGGGAGGATTTTCATGCGTCTGTCAGGTTTTGTTGAGGTCCAGACGCTTGCCCACAGTGGAAATGCAGATCCTTTGGCGTTGTGTGGATTTTGTCCGGTGCTTCCAGTCTCCTGTGTAAATGGTAGACCAGTCTCGAATGGGGGAACAGCGCTTCATTCCCTTCCCTGCTCCATTAAGAAAAATTAGATGTAGATTTTACTGAAGATCCTGTGAGATTTGCATTATAAAACTAATCGTGTGCATCAGCTCAGTTGCCAGTAGGGGGCGCTGTTTCACCAGCCCTACTTCAACTCTCTCCAGCAGGTTTCTGCTTTCCTGGTCTTTGGTTGACTGTTCACCCAGTTCTCCTGCAGTAGCGAATGTTCATCCAGCCTTCCCCACATAGCCCAGCCCATCATCTCCTGATGCAGAGTAACTGTTTCATTCTGTCTCAACAAATTTTGAATTCTTGTATGTGTGTATGTATGTATGTATTTATTTATTTTTGCTTGTGAGACAGGGTTTCTCTGTGTAACAGCTCTGGCTGTCCTGGAACTCATGTTAGATCAGGCTGGCCTTGAACTCAATGAGATCCACCTGCCTTTGCCTCCTTTGTGCTGGGATTAAAGGCATGCGCCACCACCGCCCTGCCTTAAAGTGTTCTTTGCTTATTACAAACACTTTAATTTTTCCATCACCTTTAGTGATGCCAGCATGAATTTTAAAACGATACCTGTCTCTAATGTCGTTTATTATAATTGAGTCTAATAAAAATGAGGTTTTTTTTTTTTTTTTTCCATTTCCTTTGAGTATGTGCATGCATGGAGGCCTGACATCAGGGCTGGGTTTCTTCCTCTGTTGCTCTCCACCTTACTCTTGAGGCAGGGTTTCTCACTGAAACTGGAGCTCACTGATTGGCTAGAGCGACTGTTGTGTGGGCTCTGACGATCCCCCGGGTTTGCCTTTCCCGCTGGAGCTGCAATCACTCTCCACCATGCCTGGTTTTCCCGTGGGTGCTGCAGATTGAGACTCGGGTTCTCATTCTTGTACACTGAGCACCGTCAGCCTCTTCCCAGCTTACACCTGAGCCTTTATCCTCATGCCTTTATTCAGATGAAGGAGATTAACACGGAAACCTGGTGACTAAAAGTTGTGAAGCAGGGATTTGGTTTTAGGAATATTTTATTGCTTTACAGATCATTTGAATATCCTCCAGCTTGGTACGATATATGCTAGAAATCACACATTGGCAAGCCCTTCATGCTATATTTGATTGGCAAAGAGTTTTTGTTTGCTTCATAATTTGAACCAATTGTTGTTATGATTTGAATATAAAATATCTCTCAGAGGTGTGTGTGTGTGTTTGAACACTTCATCCCCTGCTGATGGCACTGTCTGGGGAGACTATGCAGCCTTTAGGAGGTGGGACTTAGCTAGAGAAGGTAGGTTACCAGGGGTGGAATTTGAGGCTCTCTGTTTCCTGAATTGTAAGAATGTGAACAGGCTCCCTCCCATTCCCACAGTCCCGCCCAAACTGCTGTCTCGCTGTGGACAGACTGTAGCCCCAACTGTAAGCTAAAGCAAGCTTTCCTCCTCCCGTGCCGTCCTTCTCATCCAGACAAAAGCAGCTGAAACACTTGTCAATGTTGGGGCGTTTTGTATTAAAAACTTTAGATTTCTGCTCTCTTGTTACCTCTTCGAATGAGGCTGCATTGTTCTGGTGTCCTTCAGAGTGCTGCCGCTTCCTGCAGGGAGCAGCAGGCAGGCCCAGTGACTTTTATCTCTGTGCTCGTTCTCCTCTCCCACAAATCTACTCAACTCCCCCACTCCCTGCGAGGCCCTGGAGTGTGTCTGGATGTTCATCTTGTCCACTGTGCATCGCTACCACCGCCACCACCACCGCCACCACAGGCCGTTTCTTTTTCCTCTTCTCTGTACCTTCCCAGGGAGTAAATGTTACAGGAATTTGAACAGATGTGTTACTGTCCGGCCCAGGCCAGTGAGGCTCGGTCTCCAGGATGGAAGGAAATGTGAAAGATCTGTGGAGGGCTAAGCATTTGAACTTGAGAGCAGTGCAAACAAAGCACTTTTTATTTTTATCATTAATGCAAGCAAACATGAGGTGACTTTTCTAGTTCACTTAAGCAAATGCATGTCCAGTAAGGAATACACCTGGTGCTGTGTCTTACCATCTCTGGTCACGTGAAAAGAGCCAAGGTCTTTGTCTTCTTTTACAGAGATAGCGTGTGGGCATGTCAGACCATTTCCTATATGTCTTTGTTTTTACGTGTCTTCACTTAGCATAGTTTATGAGATTCTTTCTAGAAGGCCTTTCTGTGGGAAGAACGGTCTGCACTCTGTCCCATCCATAGTTCACAGGAGATTGACAGCTTGCTTTCGCAGGCTCCTTCGCGTGCAGCAGTGCTCTCCAATGTTAGAGAAGATACATTGTAGTTGTCTCATAAATACCGCTTTGCATGATAATATGCCTGTTTATCATTGAGCGCCTTGCAAGTTACTAGCTAAAATTTAAATCGAGGAAAAAGTAAGAAACTCAGTTTTTCTCATGTAGGCAGGAATGAAATTCAGCCCACGAACCCTAGGGCTGTGTGGGCACTTGCTGTGAGTTGGGTGTGTTAATAGTGTTCAGGCAGCAAGGGTGAGTGCTGCATTTACATTTCCTTAGGGAAGGCAACTTGACCCCTTTGTAAGACCGGTGAGCTGTTTAGGGCTTTCAAAGGCTAGTTTACTTTTCCTACCAGACATACTTTATGGGTAGCAGTGGCGAAACTGGAAAGGTCCAGAAGTTTTATTTCTAGACAGTGTGTTTATGTTTGAAGTCTCTAAGCAGAGATAGAAACAATAATTTTGGGGTGGCTCCACATTTTTTTGCTTAATAATTTATTAAACACTAATTTGGTGAACTAGTACAGTGTGTTTACTCTTCTCTTGTATGTCACCAAGAATAATAAATAGAAAGAAGAATAAGACCCAGCCCTGAAGAATGATACAGTGTCACTGGCAGCTAAGACAACTTCCTAGAAATGGAGAGGAAAAAGAGTAGAGAAAGAGAGCCTGCACCTGACAGCAGGGGCTTTGGTGTGGCGGGGCGGCGTGACACTGAGCGAAAGGGTTGGCTGGTGGAGTAAGGGGACTTTGAGAGCAGTCGGAGGAGAGCGCTGGTGGGAGACACCTGAGTGACACCAACAGGTCAGTATCGCTGATGCTGTAGGCTTGGAACTTTCTGGGCTTCCATGTCTGAGCTAGTCGGTGAGTGGATGGGTAGGACTATCCATGCTGAGGCGGTGAATGGATTCTGCAGAGAACGGAGAAAATAGTTGAGGGAGAGTACATTGAGTTTAGTACTCCAAGTCATGCAGATGCCTCTCATTTTGTGATGGGGTTGCAGCCTGATAAACTCATGGTGAGCTGAAAATATTGGAAGTGGAAAATGCATTTATAGACATAATCTAATGACCATCACAGCTTAGGCTGGACTCCCTTGGCATGCAGGTTAACCTGTAATTGGGTAAAATCATCCAACCCAAAGGCTTGTGTGTGTCTGTGTGTTTGTGTGAAGGTCATAGGCCAACCTTGACTATCATTTTCAAGAGTAGGTCACCTTCATTTCAGACAGGGCTTTGTTACTGACCTAGAACTCAATGAGTAGGCTGAGCTGGCTGGCCAGCAAACCTAGGGATCAGCCTGACTGTCTCCCCAGAGATGTTTTTAACCTTAAATTTTTTAAAAGTCTTTTTTATATAATATATTTTGATCACACTTTCCCCTTTCCTCAACTCTCCCAGCCCCTTTGCAACTTCTTATCCACCCAATTCCATGCCCTTTCTTGTTTCCCTCTTTCTTTAAAAACAAGCAAACAACCCCCCAAGAAACCCCGCCCCTCACACACACACATGCACAATCAGAAACCAAAGTATATAAGCAAAGTAATATGAGATCCTGAAGGACGGCTGTCTTACCCACTGAGACTCGTTGGAGAGACTAATTTTTGCTTTTAACTATTCACCAGATTTATATGTGGGCTCTGGTGACTGAGTTTAGGTTCTCAGGCTTACTCCGTTCAGCAGGCACTTTACCGACTGAGCTGTCTGTCCAGCCTCTCATCCCACCCAGTTTGAGACAGTCTCTGAAGTCACTAAATAGCTAAGATGACCCTGAACTTCTGATCCTCCTACCTTCCGCTCCCAAGAGTTGAGATCTACTAATAAAATTTTGAGTGTCTCATATAATGTATTAAATGTGTGTATCCAAAAGGAACTGGCCACCTAGCAGTGTGTGTAGGGTGATGATTGTTTGTGCTTATGATCATGTGACCTACAGACAGCTGCAGCTCCACCTAGTGTCTGGAGACAAGTCATACTGCACATTGCTAGCCCAGGAAGGGAAAAATTCAGATATAAAGTATATTTCCTGCCGAGTGCCTATTGCTTTTGCTCCATTGTTAAGTTGAGACTTGGAGTTGAACCATCATTGTAAAGCAGGGTAGAACATCGTGTGTTGAGTCTGGTTGGGTACCAGGTCCAGACTGTAGGCTTGAACGCCTAGGATTCTATGTGAGTCAGTGAATTAATGCAGAGATGTTGCTGGTTGAGAATCTCCTCCGGGTGACCTGGTTGTTCACTGCTAGTAACGGTTTACAGTTACTGTTAGTAACCTGGCTCCTGTTTGTCTGAAGGGCTGGCTGTGCTCTACCTGGGCTTTTCTAGTACTTGAACCAGGAGAAGGTTCAGCTAAAGGGAAGGGCTTTTGTTTTGCATGTGGAGTTGGACCTTTCTGACTGAGGACCCTTCGCTCCGACTTGATGTCCTCCTCTTGGGGGCCAGGATAGAACCCTGGTGATAGGAACTGCCCTGTTGGGCTTGTGTCCAGTTACAGAGTGCGCTCCTTCTCGAAAGGTGTACTGCCAGGGGTGGAGAGATGGCTCAGCAGTTAAGAGCATTTGCTGTTCTTCCAGACCTGAGTTCAGTTCCCATACCCATGGGGCTTGCGACTGTGGATAACTCCAGTTCCCTTTCAGGGGATTTATAGCCCTCTTTGGTCTGCGCTCTCCCTCTTCTCCCCTCCTCTCCCCTCCCCGCACCGCCCACCCCACCCTGCAAATAATCTTAAAAAATTATAAAAATAATTCTTCAAATAAAAAAAAAGCCTGTCATGCTGCCAGTGTGACTCACCACTGGTTTGTACTTCAGGAAGGAGGAGAGGAAGAGTATCAGTGGGTTTTGTTTAGCCCCATTAGGTGAAAAAAAAGAGGAAAACTATGGAAGCGTTCTAGAATCCTTGAGGCTAGACCGTTGTTTGATAAACAACACATTTAGCATGTTTAGCTTGTCAGTGTTTGTATGACTCATATCCATATGCCCGCTGACGGTCTACTCAGTGGGGAGAAGAATTCCTTGATAGATACTACCTTAGCGGACTCTCTCTTCATTTTCTTTCTGCAGAACAAAATACACTTCATTGTGTTTATCTTATGGATGAGTCACTGTTTTAATAACTTGCCAGGCTAAATACCTTTGTGGGTTTTAAATTCTTTAAAAAATATTTTTGGTTTACCAGCTCTTCACAGTTGGTCTCTTAGATACTTTAAAGGTGTCCTTGAAAGCAAAGTTATTTTTTATAAAAATGTAAGGCACCGTTTCTCCTTCTCACTGGGTCAACAGTTACACTGGTTATGCTAAAGTTGTGGTGGGTAAGAGTACAGTGATAGGAGAAACGGGGATAGCTGTAGTTAAAAACACTTTAAAATCCATTCTTTTAAAGAAATATTTATTTTTTTATTATGTATACAATATTCTGTCTGTGTGTATGTCTGCAGGCCAGAAGAGAGCACCAGACCCCATTACAGATGGTTGTGAGCCGCCATGTGGTTGCTGGGACTTGAACTCAGGACCTTTGGAAGAGCAGGCAATGCTCTTAACCTCTGAGCCATCTCTCCAGCCCCAAATTTATTCATTTTTGAAAATCTCTCTCTCTCTCTCTCTCTCTCTCTCTCTCTCTCTCTCTCTCTCTCTCTCTCTCTCTCTGTGTGTGTGTGTATGTCCATGTCTGTGTGTAAGATGCAAGTGTGTGGTACATGCACTGAATGTTCTAGCACATACACATGCATGCAGAGACCAGGGCAGGGCACCCAGCATCCTCTGCTGTTCCTTGCCGTGTTACCTCGAGGCAGGTCTCACTGAGCCAGAAGCTCACTGCGTTGGCCAGGCTTCAAGCCTTTCAGGACCTGCCCATCTCTGCCCACAGCACTGAGTTATATTCATACTCACTCAGGCCCAACCTTTCATGTCAGTGTTGGCCGTCTGAATTCAGGTTCTCATGCTTGCCGAGGAAGAACTTTTATCCCCTGAAACATCTGTCCAGCCACCCCAAGTCCAGTTGTTTTTAAAAAGGCATGTTCATATAAGAATACTCTTGCTGAGTAGTTAAAAATTAATACTTCATCTTAATCTTTGTCTCTTTAATACTTAATGGAACAAAAATCGCAAGTTCCCAGGAAGCATTTCTGATGAGTATTGAGTCAGATTGGCTTGAAGAGAATTTTGTGAGTGGTTGTGGATGTTACAGTCTGCAGAAGCCATTTTCCTACCAAGTGTGTCTTTTGAACAGTTGACAAACTGTTCTATGGTATTGACATCTGTGGTATTGACAGATGCTTTCTTGAAAATAAAGAAGCAGACTTGTCACAGCGTGTACAACAATTGGCATTACTTGCTATGGATGATAAAACTCAGACTTTGATGCAAAATTTGGGATACTAGCTCTGGCGAGATGACTCAGCGAGTCAGGGTGCTTGCTGCCACGCCTGATGTCCTGAGTTCCATCCCCGGATCCCACTCCTCTCCTGACTTTGCGGATGTCATGCTGCGGCACACTCGTCTTCCAGTATAAGAAGAATATTGGAAAAATCACCTGTATTGCCATGAGCTTGCTGGTATCCTAAAATTTAATAGATTCCCCCAATTTTTATTACAGGAAATCATACACAAGGTTGAGATGGTAGCATATGATAATGAGATGTTTCCCCAGTTTGTTTTTATCTATCACATCATCTATATCTTAGAAAACTGCATTTCTTGGTGTGTAATGTGAAGCCCACACATTCTAGGAATGCAGTTGAGAGGGTATTACCTGTAGATTCCCTGCGAAAGGACCATCACCATCAAGATACAGAACAGACTTTACCCTGCCCCTTGCCAGTCCACACTTAGAGCCTTTCTAGCAAGTTGGGTGTGGGTGTTGATGAAGTTGTGTTGAAACCTAGAAGGTGTCCAAACTCAGCAGATCAGTATTCTCAGATGACCAGCTGCTCACACAGGGAGCAAAGATCCTCTGGAGGACCAAGGCAGAGCGAGGGTCTGAATGGCACGGCAGAGAAGTCCATTGAGGCACAACTTGAAGAAATCACTTGTCAGGTTTGGGTACAACATGAAGTGCTCTTCAGGACTGTCTGGATCCTGTAAATATTTATACATACAACCCTGTATAAAAGCTCTTTGGAAGGAGGACTGTCAAACATCTTCTATTGCCCAAGACTCCTCAGGGCAAAGCATTTTAAAGGCCCTGCAGCAATGCATGGGTCTAAAAGCCATGAAGACTGTAATAGTCAGACAACTGTCAGAATTTTGGTCAATATTTCCAGCATAAATAAACTAATTTTAATGGCTATTTGTTACTCTATATCAGAATATAAACAACTTTGGTTTTTTTGTCTTTTTTTTGTAGCTGGATTCCTTTTTTTTTTGTCTGGTCCAGCTGGCCTGTTTTTTCTCCTGTCTGCCAGTCCCTGCAGCTGCTTAGAAATAATCATTCGAAGGCTTAATATTAATTATAATTGCTTGACTGATGGCTCAGGCTTCTTACTGACCAGCTCTACATATAAATTAACCCATTTCTAGTAATTTTACTGGTAATGCTGTGGTGTCTTACTCCTCCAGCGGCTTCTGGTGTCTCCTCGACTCTGCCTTTTTTTTCCTCCCTGTATCTGTTTGGTCTTCCTGCCTAGCTCTATTCTGCCCTGCCATAGGCCAAAGCAGCTTCTTTATTAACCAATGGTAATAAAACATATTCACAGCATTTAGAGGGGAATCCCACAGCACCTTTTTCTCTTCTTCATTTAATTCCCATCTGAAAGCTCTGAGGTAAAAATGTCACACCTGCAAAATACAGCATACTCTCAGAGACCAATTTCTAGGAGATAAGTATTTTGTGAGATTTATAGTCTGTAGTCTAAGAATGTCTGTTTTGTGATTTTTACAGAGGCCGATAGGGCAGTGGCTAAGAGCATTCTACATCTTCTTAGACTGAATAAGATGACCCCATCTTAAGCATGTTAGAAGAGAGAAGAGTTTGTTGTATAAGGAAACGGTAGTCCATTTTTTGCTTGATAACTTTAGTTAACTGGACATTTTCTTTAAGATTTATCAAATAGTTTAATGACAATACAAGTTAGTTATTTCTTTTGTAACACAAATTGATTGACCATATAATTTAGCATCTGCATGGTATATTGTGCAAATGAAAGAGAAGGATCTATTACTATTGTGCTGTGATAAAAGAAGGAACCCAAGACTCTCCTGGCTTGGCTGGGACTCGCATCACCGTATTTTTAGCAAGTACAATGTTGTTGAAAAAGCCAGTCGTTTGACACGTTAAACACTACCATTCCTTTTTATAGCCCAGTTGTCCTCATATACTTTTTGATGAAATATGTTTTCTTTCTTTCTTCCTTCCTTTCTTTTTCACTTTCCTTGGGGGGCGGAGTTTGAGACAAGGTCTTTCTGTAGCTTTGGAGCCTGTCCTGGAACTAGCTCTTGTAGATCAAGCTGGCCTCAAACTCACAGAGATCTGCCTGCTTCTGCCCCCTGAGTGTGTGTGCACCACCTCCACCCAGCTGAATCATGTTTTCTAAGAAGAGAAAATTCGAGATTCCATTGCTAAATGCCCCACATCCAGATGAAAAGCATCTGAAAGTTGGAACTCTTGGTTCAATTCTTTTTATTTGTACAAGTAAGACAAAGGTTCAAGAGAAGAGACTGAGAAGATTAATCCTGGTGAGGCTCCTGGTATTTTTGCTGGTGTGTCAGGTGTTAATCTGGATGCTGGCTCCAAGTGGCAGCTGTGGTCCAGGCTCTTCTGAAAATCCATTCATCTGTTATCTGGAGTCAAACCTTATAGTTTATTGGGTATCTTGGGAGGCCTATATTAAAAAGCCAGTGCTAAGTGGGAATTCTCTTCTGACAAAGTAAGCACCGTAACTGGAAGGATACAGTAATAAATTACCTTGTGAGTTATTTGTAGAGTCTTCTATTTTAAGTATGTTTTCAAACAGTTAAATATTGAAGCCCTAGTTAAAAAAAAATTAAGCTATGTGAATAGCATTTTGGTCGAGGGGAGTAAGTTTTCTTTGTGTGGTCACGGGTATGCTGACCACTCTGTTGGATGGCTGTGTGTCCAAGGGCATATGGGCAGCACAAACTGGACTTGGCGGACTTAAAAACAAAACAGCGAGGACGCAATTTGGGTGACTTTGGAAAGGGGTGGGCGTAGTTGGTAAGTGTAATCAAAATACAATCAATGCATGAAATTGTCAAAGAAGGACTAATAAAAAACAAAACAGGGAATTATATAAGTACCAGGAGATAAGCTGAGGGGGTGCAAAAGAGCATCCCTTAGACTTGGCAAAATCAATGTAATCGTTAACTCACATTGATTGTAGTAACCTGCATGGAGCCCACACGAAATGAGCCTTAGCAACACTCACTCAAAGAAGGCAGGGAGGAGCTCACAGGGCTCTACTCTTTGCCTCCACACTCTTGGCTTTCCATAGACTCTGGACAGGGGAAATGGCCGTCTATAGTTGTACGCCCTACTACCCTATGCTGAGCCGACTAGGCTCTGGTGGAGGCACCAACCCCACAGGCACATGGATGGTCCTGGCTAAACTTGGGTCAGAAAATGAAACAAATAGACATGAGTGCCAGAGAGAGATTTGTGGGGAGGAGGGGAAGGAGTCTGCATGTAAGACATACATATGTGAAACTGTAAAAATATTTAAAAATATAAAGAGAATATAGAAAATTAGTATTGCCACCAGTTAGTGCGAGCTAGCCCATCGTATCACCATGGTGCCTATGAATAAAATTTTTACTATCCTAACTACTGTTTGTTAATACTTTCTAAATGCTTACCATATAGTTTCCAACATCCGGTATTAAAAAGACGATGTTGTCATAGTGAATTGCTTACTGCAAACATATTCTTAGTTTTCTAATAACAGAGCACCTTTTTAAAGACGTGCATTATTCCTGAGCTCACTTAGATTGGTTCATGATCATCCTGCATTTCAGGAGCAAAGATGCACGTAAGGGTTTCTGTGCAGTGTTCGATGCTGCGTGTATGCATTAGTTACCTTTCTCACTGCTCGAACTAAATGCCTAGCGAGAAGCCGTGTGGGGAAGGATTTAGTTTGGACCACAGTGTGAGGACGTATATATCTCCCTGGCTGGGAAGGCAGGGTGGCAGGCGTGGCAGCTGTGGCAGTAGATTGTGAAATGGTTTGCTCACATCCCGACAGCCAAGAAACAGAGAAAGTCTGGCTTTCTATTTTTCTTCTAAGGAAAATCCAAACAACTAATTTTCTGGTGTGTGCATGCATATACACGTGCATGCACACAGAGGCCAAAGGCTGATGTTAGGGTCTTCTGCAGTTGCTCACTCAATATTTTGAGACAGTCTTTTGCTAAACCCTGATTTGCAGATTCAACTAGATCAACTGGCCAAAAAGCCACAGGAATCTTCCTGTTTCTGTCTCCTCACTGCTGCGATTACAGTTGTGTGCTACTGCACCCTGCTTCTTTACATGGGGGCTGGGGATCAAATTCAGGTCTTTATGTTTGTGTAGCCAGAACTTTACAAGAACACCGTCTCCCTAAGCCTCCTTTCTTCCCCTTTCATTCCATCAAGACCCCTAGCCTATGGGATGGTACTCTTTCAGGGTGGGTCTTCCTTTCTCAGTTGATCCTCCTCTGGAATCACCCGTCAGAGATACCCAGAGTACATTGATGGTTAACCATCATGATCCATGTGTGTATACACACATAATTTTATCAGTGATATAGTTGACAAATTTATATATTGTTGAAAATAATCTAACGATGGGATGAAATCACAGGAGACATAGTTGCAAAGCTAAACTAGTCCTCTTCCACCTCAGTGAGGTGTGATAGAACCTAAGAGCAGAGAGACAGCTAGGGAGCCAGTGAAGTGCAGAGGGGAGAACACAGTGAGGGTTTTGAGACTCAGACCTTGTTCTACAAAACACAGATTTATGCACATTGCTTACGGACTCCAAACCATCTATAGGATTAGGAGAGTAGTGTGACCTCCCAAGTCTCCTGTAAGGTCATAGAGATGTTGTTAGCACCTGTGCTTGCTAACTGGTGCTTATGGCTGCTGCATTGTGACAAGTGTGTGTAGCTTTCCTAAGCCCAGAGAGGACCTGAGTAAAGGGTTAGGAAGAGAAAAAGGAAGCCTGGCTCCTTCTTAATCTCTATTGGGAGGACACGCAGCAGGGATGGCATCAGATGCTGAGAGGAGGGTCAGGGCACTGAAACAGTGCTCTGAGGGATTTGCAACATGTCTTTGCTGATCATCTTTTCCGATGGGAGAGAGCACCATTGGTGTTTAAACTGAGGTCTGAATCACCCTATCACGTTTCTTCTATGATGAGAATCTAAGCTTCAACTGTTCTGGGCAAAACTGCAGTTTTTGTTCCAGCTAGACTTCGGCCACTACTGCATGTCTCATTAAATGCTAGGGGAATAAAATTCTCATTCTCCAGCTCCGGGTGAAAATCCAGTTTCCAGTCTTTTTTCTTGTATTGCTATCCTTAAAGCAGGAGTGGGGCGAGGCACGACGGTAGGGAGTGAATGGCTTTGGTTGCCACACTAGTAGACTCTGTTCTGCACTCAGTGATTCTGCCTGCATTAATGGTTCATTCATAGCTCCCTGTAGGCAGTTGAAACACTGCAAACTCCTGTGTATATAAAGACTCCTTCAATTTAGAACATCTTCAGTCTGGTTTGGATTGTTATAACTTATCATTCAGCTTATTAAGCAGATAAATTGGAACATGTTGTGTGCCAGGCATTACGTTGTGTATTGAATATCAAAGATGGGCCAACGGGAGCTGTGTTCTCAAGTCACCTTCCTAGTGGGAAGTCAGGCAGACAGTTACAGTTTAAAGTGGAGGTGGCTGTAATGAAGTTAATGGGAACTAAGCAAGGGAACAACTTCTTGGGCCTTGTCTAAGAATAAGTACTAGCCTACAGATTGAGTATACTTGATGCTTTTTCTTTCTTTTTAAAGAAAGTTTTAACACCCAGCCATTTAGCCTGCCTTTGAGTAACTAACATATCTTACAATTGCATTGTTAAGACTGGCAAAGGACAGACTGCAGGCAGCATGACTGGACAGTATTTGTAGATGACTGGTACTGCGCTTTGTTCAATCACTGCTGGGCAGGCTTCGTCCCTTGGGAATTCTGGGTTTCCCGTTGCTCTTCTAGGTCTATGGCTGAAAGTGTAGGACTCACCTACCTTTGGACCTGGCTTTCTCACTTGCCCTGGTTGAGCTTCTTGGTTTCAAAGTTGATTTCACCCTGAGTGCCTTTGTGCCCCTCACATTAGCACATAGAATGCGTTCAGTGTGTTGCGCTGTTGACTGGCGTGCTGGAAATGCCGAGTGTCGCAGGCCTGCTGTGGTTGTCAGTCGCCTTCTGCCTCCTTACTCTACTGCTCCGTGCTGTCCGTCCACTGACCTGGGAAGTAAATTTCCCCATGTAATTTATTTCTCAACAAAGAAAAAGGCTTTGACCACAGGTGTTGGCTAAAGTTGGGCATCACTTGCAGAAAAGAACAGACTGCCGGTAACCACGGAGGAGACATTTGAAAATTGATGCCATGCGGAACTTCATTAGCTGAGATTTGGAAACCTGTTGTGGATTGATTGGTAAAGAATGAGCTGGCTGTGGTGGCTCGTCCCTACAATCCAGTCACTTGGTAGATGAAGGCAGGAGAATTGCTGTGAGTGTAAGGCTGGCCTGCAGTACAGATTGAGACTTTGTTTCAAAAGCACAAACCAAAAGCCAAATAAAGGGATTTATTTTATAGCCTTAGTTTTCTGCTTCTCTCCCTTCACATAATGCACATATGTTTTGCATGGTATGTTCTATTTTCCTTCCCTGTGCTTCACAGAAAAAAAATCCCTTTCCGATTACTGCTAAAATTACACAGTGGATGGTAATTGCTGCTACACATTTCTATCTCTTTTAGCTTTTGAGAAGGAGAGTGCTGCAGAGAGGCGGGGGGTGCTGGATCAGACCCATGGGAGTGATGATGAGACAGTGAGTCCCAGACATCAGCATCAGTCAGACCTGTACAGAGACACTGAAAGGAGCTGTAGTAAGGAATTCGCTTGTTTGGTTCCCAGCTGCCCAGCTAGCTTAGACCCGAAATAACCACACAGAAACTGTATTAATTAACTGCTTGGCACATTAGCTCTAGCTTCTTATGGGCTAACTCCCACATCTTAATTTAACCCATCTCCATTTATCTGTGTATTACCACGAGATTATGGCCTACCAGCTAAGTTTTAGCATGTCTGTCTCCAGTGGTGGATCCATGGTGTCTCTCTCTTTCCACCCTTCTTCCTCCCAGCATTCAGCCTCGCTTTCCCTGCCTAGTTCTGTTCTTCGCTGCCATAGGCACAGCACGTAGGCAGAAGGACCTCCCACACCAAGAAGCTCCTGGAGCATTTGGAGTCTTTCTGTTCCGTTATAGACAGATTCAGAGGAGGACAGTGTTTACATATCAGTTTCCAGTGATGTCGATTCAGAACCTGTGTTTGGTGTCAAAATGACTGCAAAGATGCAGAAGCAGCATCTTTTCGGTCTGGGCAACAGACAAATGTTCCTTGTGAGGTTTTTTTTTTCCCATGAACTTAGAGAAATCAAGCTCTGGATGTAGTTCAGTTGGTAGAGTGCTTGCCTAGCATGAACAAGCCTTGAGTTTCATTTCTAGCACCATATAAACCAAAAGTCATGGCGTGTGCCTGAGATCAAAGCCCTAGGGAGGTGGAGGCAGGAGGATCAAAAGCTCAGCATCGTGATTAGCTCTGTAGCTAGTTGGAGGCAGGCCTGGCCTAGTGATCCTGTCTCTAAACAAACAAAAACAAAGAAATAAAATACAATATTGAATATAGGTTACCCAATATTCTTCAGGCCCAATAACTTATCTTTTGGGATCTTAGTGTTTGTGATTTATTTTAATAAATTATTAAGCATTTATGTATGTGTGTACTTGTTTATGTATATACATGTGTGTGTGCAGGTACATGGGCACATGTGTGTATGTGTGTGTCTGTGTTTGAGTGTAGACTAGAGGTCAAGGTAGGATGTCATCCTCATTTTTTGAGGCAAGGTCTGCCACTGATCTACAGCTTACCAATTTGGCCAGACTGACTGGCGGTGAGCCCCAGGGACATGCTTTTCTCTGCCTTGCCACACTGGGATTGCAGGCACATGCCACCATGCTCGGCTCTTACATGACACTAGGGATCTGACCTCAGGTCTCTTGCTTGCATAGCAAGCACTTTGCTAACTGAACCATTGCCCAGCCCTCTAAGCCTCCTGACTTACATTTCCATCGAAACTGGCAATTTTTTCTTAATGGTTTCCTTGCTTGCTACCTGCTGTGTCATGCAATCTTCCTGAAGTGTCCCTTGTTTAAAAGGCATGCATGTTTCTTAAGGCTCTGCTTTTGTTTTCTCAGAATTTGAATGGATAAAGCAGGCCTTCTTTCTCTTTATGCTTTGTGGTCTAATTAATCTTTTTTCTCACCACTATTTTGAATAAAAGACATTTCTTACTTTCTTTTTTACATGTTTCCGTAAGTTATTAAACTCACATTCCCTTTAACCAATGGATTAGCAAAAGGCCGAGAATAATAAATAATAATAATCATATTATTAATTAAAGTTTGGTTTTATGAAACAGGGTCCCTCTATGTAGCCCAGGCTGGCCTGGAACTTGCAGCCCTTCACCCTCAACCTCCTGAATGCTGAAATTGCATGTGCTCACCAATGACTCTGGCTTTAGGGTCAGAATCTTACAGAAACATCTTCCTCTTTATTTTAAGAAGAACTTTTCCTTGCCCTGAAATCCAATCTCTCTCTCTCTCTCCCCCCCCTCTCTCTCTCTCTCTCACACACACACACACACACACACACACACACACACACACACATAATTAATTGTTGATAGAAAACATGGTCAACTACTGATGCAGAGAATAGTTTCTTCATAGTTAGGCATTATATTTTTCTATTAGAGATAATAACTGGACCCAGTACTTCAGATTACATGTAGATGAGGCAGTTGCCACCACCCATGTTTTGATTTTATTCCTGCCATTTTAACAGTTATAAGAACAATGCAAAACAGTACAGCAGCTATCAAGTGTCCTAACTGTCATTTGTTTGCCCAAGCCAGGCTCCGAGAAAGCAAGCAGGAAAAGTTAAGGCTTTGAGATTTTGCCAGCCATCCTGTGCTCTATGTGCCAGATATGTCTCCTCATTGAGGTCAACCTTTTCCAGCTTTATATTTTAAGATGGCCTTCACCTTATAGTTCAGACTGGTCTTCAGCCTCCTCAGTAGGAGGTTAACCTTTTACAAATCTTCTGGTCTTAGTGCATCTCCATATTTTGCTAACGTGAATATGTCATTCCTTCATAAAGCACAGTGAGGTGGCTCATGAATGGCATAGGTGGCTGTTTCTCCTGCAGGTCAGCACCTTTCTGGGATCTTCTTGCTCTTGACTGAATCGTCTTCCCATGAGTAGGAGGCAACATTTCTAGACTTTGTCTCCAAACGGATCTGTTGTTAAGCCCTTTATCTAGAAATGGGATTATATCATGCTAGCAGGGCTAATAAAGACATTTGGTGGCAAAACTTATGGAACGAAGTTAAGATTTTAAGTGTGCTACCGTGAAGACCAGTTTTATGCAGTGTAATTTCATACATTTTGATTAAGAGCCAGACAAATTGAAATCATGTCCCACTCTAAACACCCTCAGATTTTACCCTGACTTACCATTTTGAGCTTAAGTTGGAAAGTGTGTTAGCTCTTGCTTCCCAGAGCTTATTTGAGGGTTAAATGGATGAGTAAAATATTTTACAAAGGACTTTACAAGTGCCTGCCATGTAGTAGTACCAGTGAAGGTTAGATCTTTAAATTCCTGCTTTCAATTTCTCCATTGTTTTCTACCTTTTCATTGTGGTTTGATGCCTTTTTTGTTACCAGTTCAGCTTTCTGTTTATTTAAGATGGGGTCCACCTATGTTGCTTAGATTTAATTTAATTTCAAGATCCTTTTGCCTCTGCCTCTGAAGTATGGGATCACAGGCCTATGCCACCGTAGCCTATGCTGGGTGTATTTGGAGAAACCCTCCTTATATAGGCCTCCTTAGAATATCCTTATGAATACTGACACTTAGCTATGGACACATTTTTATACTTTATGCATAATTTGTGTTTTTGGAAGCATCAGCTGTGGGGGTCCTTAAAAAGGTTGAGCTGATAACATCCATCACAAGACTGTCCCCCACTGGATACTGTGAGTCAGGGGCCTTTTATTTGGAGATATGGCTCAACCTGGCATACTGGCAGGGCGGAAAGCTGCCAGAGGTGTAGGCAGGGCTAAGATATATGAGGTGTACATAGATACAGACATTCTGTTTTCTCCTTCCTTATTCCCAAGTACTTTCTACTCTGCAGGGACGTTTTAGAACTTGATAATGAACTGACCAGTGAAGATATTCAGATTCTCACAGGTTAATCTTCCATAGTTGTGAACACCTGACTTACAGTTTTATAATTCTAAAGGTCATGTCAGGTCAGTTGGTAAAGTACTTGCCACTCGACATGAGGACATGAGTTCATATCCCTAGAACTCACATTATTTGCTTGCTAGTCTTAAGAGGTTCATATATACTATTATTTTATAAGTATTATATAGTCACACAACAAAATCTTATTTTGTGGTTTAAAGTTTTAGCCTCATGTATTGGTGAATTTGAAAGGAACTAGTGGAATAGTGCAAATGGACTGATAAGCTGTGCAGTCACAACCTGGTTCTGACAATGAAATTTGACTTAAACAATGGCCGTGTTCATTATATAATCTACAGAGTACTCCCTTAGAGTACACACAAAGCATTCTATTTACAGTTAAAAATACCCCCAAAAGGAAAATATTAGTTTTAGCTATGTAGACAGATGTGGGAATTTCACTTTGTCAAATAATGTTTGTTTTTATTATAATACCATTACAGTGTTTAGAATCTTGAGAAACTGAAGTACTTATTAATGTACCCCACGAGCCACGGAAATAGCTTACATCACTTGATACATGCTAAAGTGTTCTCAAGATGCTTGCGAAACCCTTAAGTATCAGAATTCTAATATATATGTCGCCACTCACACCTCCAGTCCCAGCTACAGCTGCTAGAGTGGCTGAAGCAGGGGGATAACAAGTGTTGCCTGGCCTACAAAGTGTGTTCGAGGCCTGCCTGTCTCTCTTATGGGGGTGGTGACTCGGGATGTAGCATAGTGGCATGTAAACTACACAAGCTAGCACGCCCATGGCTATAGGTTCAGTCACAAGTGCCTTTGAGAGAAGTCTGTTGAAATTGTATTCTACTGCAGGTCAGCTGCTTTTTTTTTTTTTTTTGGAAAAATGCAACACCTAGAATTTTTACGATTAATGAATTTATGTTTCTAAACTGTACACTCTCCTGGTTTGCGTGGCTATGAAGGTAGTTGTGTTGTGTTCAGATCCACTGGGAATTTCCACCATGTTTCCCTCTCCTTGGAAGGTCGGCAGATTGATGTGTATGCCTAGCCAGGTCATGTAGGAGCCAAGGAAGAAGCTGCCCAGAGACCCTGGCACTGAGAGTCTTCCATTCCTACCCTGTTAACACACATGGCCACACCCTGAAGGAGACAACAGCCACCCAGAAGGAGACAACAGCTTTAAGATAGCTACAAGAAGTCTACTATTGCCTTATAAATCTCAAATGATATCATACCTTTTGAAATTAGGAGTTTTGCTGCCCTTGGATTTGACAGTCACCTTGTGGTTTTTCAGAATGATGTCCTTATTTGTCCCGGATCTGTTTCTCAGTTGTACATCAAGATTTGTGGTTATTTTCTGGGCTACAATTTCAAATTTCATTCATATTGACTGGTGCTTTAGTAGGAGAATAAAGGAGTGTTTCGACAAACAGATATGGAACTTTAAAGATACGTGTTAAGTGCAAATAACAGTTGATTCCCACCTCCCCCACCCATCTCTATTGTTTATACAGTTTGTTAGGTATTTAATGGTACTTGAGACAAGTGGAATTTCCAGTGTTCTGCTGTGCTGGGTTTCTGTGTATACAGACGACAAACAGAAGTCTCTTGGGCATTAAAGAAAGCTCTTCCTCTTTAAATAGCAGACAGAAACGATGGTTTAGTTTTTTTCTTAAATCCCGGTTGAATTACATGTGTAATTGCTGTATTGATCTATGTGAATAAGGACCCGGTCTTTCTTCTTTACCTTTTTAAAGACACATGCTGACAACCTGGCTTCCACATGTGTCCTCATCTCTGGGTAGTGGGAAAATTAGGCGAGCATATGGCCACTTCGCTCGCCAGTGCGTCCCAGAGCAGTCGCTGGAGCTGGAGGGCCAGGAGGAGGAGCCTTTTTGCAAGGCTGAGTTCCCTTCCTTTTCTCTCCGCGGAGGTGCTGAGCGCCGGCTCTCACTCAGCACTCCCGAGCTCCAGCTGCAGGCTGCGGCCAAACAGACGCGGATTAGCCGCAGCCTTCCGGTGGGGTGCCCTCCAGGAAAGCCGGGGCCATGGGCCAGCTTTGCTGCTTCCCCTTCGCCAGAGAGGAGGGCAAAATCTGTAAGTACCGCTTACGCCTGGCTGAAGCCGCGGTGCTCGCCTATAATGTGGAGGTAGCCTTAGGGTTAGCTTTGGGCTTTCCCCGTGGGAATCAGCAGGAAAATGAGCTATGGTTCTCAAATGTGTGTATAATGCAGTTGTGAAAGTACAGTGATAAGCTAACACTGGAAACTCATTCCTGATTGTCCTCTGCTGATACTCGTATAGCCCTGTTTCAAGGCACTATCTAGCCAGAGTTTAGTTTTGAGTTTCTTTAAATCACTGCATTCGGTTCGTACATTATACAAGTCAGAGCCCCTTCCTGGGGGCTGAAACTAGCGAGCTTTGGGAGCAACATTCAGTCATAGCATGCCGGGGTGCTGTTGGTTCCAAAATGACGAGGACTGGACATTTGCAGATACTTTCACGTGTCCTTTGCTTTGTTCTTGCTGGAGGGTTCAGGTGTAACAGGGAAGCCACATCAAAGGAGTGGTGCTGCTTTGCCCTCGCCAAAATCTGGGTGAAAAAATATGCTAAATATTGTATTATAATACATTTTAGCAAATGTCAGATAGATTCTCTATCTGCTTCTGGCCCATGAGGAATTCAGGTAGTGGTGTGCACATCTGAAGACCCCCCCCCGCCAAGGCTTGCATGCATTCACTTACATTCTAGCTTGTGTGTAGGCTGCTGGCTTTAGAATTAGTGTGAACGAGCTGTCTTTTGCTACTTACCCGAAATAGGGAATTTTATTTCCCTTCCAATGAAGTCTTTCCAGTCATACCTCTGAATTTGCAGCGTCTATCTGTCACACCAGTGTGAATCTCAAGTAGGTTCACAGAATTTCCTATCTAGCTCAGCTATTCTGAAGATCCCCATCTGGTTTGTGTTTCCTGCCTTTCGTTCCTTAGAAAACCAAGCAAGGGCAGGTTTAAGAAGTTCGTAGACATTCCATGCCCGTTATTCCCATGGGAGTCCAGTCAGTTTTCCTAGGAAATCCTTGGGGGAGGACTTTGGAATAAGCGTTGAGAGACTTTGGAGCATTCAGCTTTTAACAAGGGCCAATAAATGTCTCTGAATTTACTTACGTGCAGTGTGACAGACCTGCTTTTATAACCCAAGACACACGAGTCACTTTCTAAGAGTCAGCACAAGCACTGACTGGACGGTTGGACACTTTCCAGTGTGTCAGAATGGCTTATCTGTTGTTCTGGAGATCTGAACGCATGCAGTCACTTTCTGGAGGCCATTCCTGCCTAAAAAGCCTTGGTGTGGACAGATACAAGGACAGGAGTTCCTGTCTGATCCTCACTCTGTGCCTCCTGTTCTTTTGTGTGGGCTTTCCGCCTGCATGGATTTGCTTTTGCTTCTGTCTGTGAGCAGTCTTCTTGATCTCAGTGTAGTGAGTGTGTATCTCTTGCTGTTCTTATCCGGAACTGCTGGCGTGGTTTTGTGTTTTTAGACACAGTACTTCTAAAACTGATTTATAAGAAGTTCTCTTTAATGCTTTTTGGGTTCCCTTTCTCAAGTTCCAGCCTTCCTAAAGGAAAATGGAAATAGCACTCTGTGTCTGAAGAACGTTCATGCCCTACTTCCTCTCCACTCTCACCCAAGCTGACCCCTGGTCTTGCATATCCTTCCACATCATTCTTTCTCCTTCCTGTCTTTGGTTTTTGTCTTGACTTCATTGTTTTTTCCCTCCACACTCATTTACACATCTCATGCACAATGCGTGTGTATTGTAGACCAGCTTCTGAAGCTGTATTTAATTTCTACAGAGTGGTCTAAAGAGAAACCATGTTGGGCGTGGCTATGCTGTCAATAATATATGCCTAATGGGACTTACCAAGTGGGGGTGGGTGTTAAAACGTGGAAGAGATTTCATTGCCCAGTGCATCTCAAGAAGAGTATAAGTCAGCTCTGACTGGACATATCCAGTCCGTAGTTGTATTGGTAATGCATGGGGAAAAAAAATCTACAAAAGGCATTCGAGAGGACCCAGAGTCATTTTGCTCTTGTGACTGGGCTGTACAGTCACATCTAAAGGCACAGGCACAGTTTCTTGCTGTGTTCCCAGATACTGAGTAGCGTTGGCAGCCTGCTCCAAGGCAGCTGCTCTTTGAGCATCTACTGGGGGCAGAGCACAAAAGTGCTCCTGTCCATGTCCTTCCCCTACTTCTGTCATAAAGGGTCATGACCCTGCACTGGTTTTCCAGAGGGTAGCTCAAATTAGAGAGCAATGGGATTTTGGCGAAAACTTCAATTTGTGGGTGTCATTCTCAAAACACAGGTGAGTTGGGAAGCCCATCCTCCGCAGTCCTACAGAGATACAGCAAGGATAGACCCAACGGGCCGAGTGGTAAGAGTCAAGTGGTACCTCTCTCCTCTTCCTGTTTTACCTTGCTCTGGTCCTTTGGTGGTGGTGCTGGTGGAGGAAAGGGATTCTAATTTAATTGATTCATTAGTGCTACCATTTAAATCAATTAATAGCAAGCAAAATGATTCTCTAATCAACCAGCTGTACAAAGGCCCAAGTTCACGCTGAAAGTTATCTGTTCGTACCTGGAATTCTTGGAAATGGGGTAATAGCAGAAAGCATCATGGTTCGTGTACCAGGTGATCAGCTACAAGCAGCAACACCATTTTTGTCTGAATCCCAGTGGTTGAACACACACACACATACACAGACACACGCACACATATATTGTTTTGGATCACAGTCAATAGAATATATTGAAAAATTGGTTGATGATTCTTAGAAAATTCTGTTTATATATTCTATCTGGGAATATTCCTGACATTAAAATCATTGCTGATGTGGTAGCAATAACAGATATTTTAGCTATTTTTCAACATAGCCTTTTTCATAATTCAAAAAATTTCATAGAATTTTTTTTCTAGGACCTTTTTCCCCCTTAAATTACCCAATTGTCAGTAGTCTGAGAAGCAGTCACTTTGCCTGAACGAAAGTGGCTTGGCGTAGGTGTACCTACTACCACGTAATTTCTTATTAAGGAAATCTCAATGGAAACATGACAATAATACACTGCTATAACTAATTAAGCACCTCGATAACTTATTGTTTAGCGTTTTCATTGTTCTTTTCCCACTGCGCATTTTTCTGTTTGGGAACACTCTGCCTTTGTGTAAATTTAGTAGGTAAATGGCCACAGATGGCGTGAACTGCGAATCAAGGCAGGTAGTCTGTTACTGCAAGTGTGCAAGCGTAAGGGGGCAGACCACTCATCACTAGGGATTTTACAAGGGCATTGGCCAATGAAGCAACAGGCCGACAACTCAGTTACTCTCCGCATTGGGGTTCTGTGATGCTGCTCTTCTGTTTTCTACTTTACATGGCGTCATGGTTACACTTCACATGTCTGCTCCATCTTAGCACGTGGGTTCCCAGCACCTCACATTCAGGACATGGTATGTGTTCCTGCAGTTGCGCCAGACTCTGAAGATGTCTTACCCCCAGGGGCCGTATTGTGAGTGCTTGTCGATGAAGAGGATGGTACTAATTTCCCGTTGGGCTACAAGTGTGGGAGAGCCTGGGATGCCTATGTTTAAAAGCTATGGGCAGTTGTTGTGGTAGCAGAGATGAGTTAATAGTTAAGAGCATATGCTGCTCTTCCTTATTTTACTTTTATTGAAAACAGATCTTTTCCTACACAATGTATTCTGGGTATGGTTTCCCTTTCCAGCTCCTCCCAGTTCCTTTCCACTTCCACACTCTTCCTGTCTCTCCTCAGAAAGCAAACAGTTATCTAAGGACTAATGATGAAATAAAATAAGATAAACCCCAAACCATTTGGAATAGGACAAAGAATAAAAAAAGGAAAAAGAGCCAAAAAAAAAAAGCACAAGGAACATGTGCAGACGCAGAGACATAATGTGTTCCCACACCAGGAATCCTATAAAAGCACAAAACCGGAAGCCATAATATATACGCAGAGGACCTACCTGTAAGGTTAAAAAGAAATGCCCTGACACAACGTTATGAGACAAAGATCCAAAGATGCCATTGAGTTTGTTTTGTGTTGGCACCTACTGCTGGGCCTGGGGCCTGCCCTTAAGAGTGGTGTGTTTCCCCAGTGAGACTCTCTTGGAGAAAAGCAGTTTTTAATGTGAAAGTGGTTATTAATTGGAGATAGCTTCTGGGTTGGGGTTGGGAGCGTGTGTCCGCTTCTCTCAGCCCTGGAACCCCATCTGGTGCAGGCCCGTGCACCCTACCTCAGTCTCTGTGAGCTCATGTACAAGCACATACTGTTCCTCCAGAGGACCCCGGTTTGGATCCCAGAACCCACACTGGGAAACTTATAACTGCCTGTAACCCCGGGTTCAGGGGACTCTAACAGCTGTGGCCTCTGAAAGCGCTTGTGTCCACACAGCCAGCCATCTCACACACAATTAAAAATAAATCATAAATAACAACAATAAAACTCACAATACCTCCACCCCCTAAACCATACTAATGACAAGATAATAGTTTTTTAACCAATCAATCAAACCAACAATCTAAAACTACTATGGAGCTGGAGAGATGGCTCAGCAGTCAAAATCACTAGCTGCTTTTCTAGAGGATCAGAGTTTGAATCCTAGTACCAACCTCACAACTGCCTGTAACTCCAGCTCCAAGGAATTCAGTACCCTCAGTTGGCCTCAATGGGCACAAATGCACATGTGGCATGCATTCATGCAGACACAAAAACATAGTTTATTCATTCCCCCATTTGCTTCTTAGGGCTAAAAGGCCAGGGACTATAGGACTCATGCAGATACGGCTTTTTTAAAATCTCTCTCCTTTCTCTTTCTCTTTTTCAACTTCCACTTTGGCTTTTTTTTTATTGGATGCCTATCATCTGCCAGGTACTGTGCCAGAATTATTTTCAAAATGTTCATGAGCTACAATTATTAGATATATGCTTCCCGGCTGCCTTGTTTCCGAGGGAAAATTATTGGCAGCCAGAGAAGTAGGGAATTTCTCAGTTATAGTCCTCTGGGATGTTGGGACTAACGCTGGCAGAAAGCCTGGATCCCAGGCTGCTCAGTATCTATTACCCCTTCTGACGCAGAGAAACTGGTGTATGGTGTAATCCGACACTGCACCGTGCATAAAATCTCTTTGGGTAATGTGGTGGTGGTGGCCATCATGTCATATATTGTAAAACATTTAGCCATAGTCAATACTGATTAGATTTTCCCCTGGCTAAGTGATGTCCGCCCAGGAGGTTTGTTTCTAAACTTGAGTATGGGAACGTGAGAGCAGAGACCAGCAGTTACTGCTCTTGTTCCACTCCTGCATGTGTTAGCTCTGCAGGCTGTGGCGGCACACTGGATTTCCTTTCCTTGGTCTCAGGACTTTTGAACATTGCAGGAAATGCTGGATAATTTTCCTTGGGAGAACCTGAGTTGTAGGATTATTCCCAGTCTTCAGGGCAGCCATCAGCTGCTGTTAGCCACCTGCAGATGTCCCGTTCTCCAGCAGTGTGCCGTGACCCGTCCTTTAGTCCTTTTTCCTGGGGGCACAACAGAAAGGAGCCAGGGCTTCTGATGGATCGCGTTTTCTGACAGTGTGCTACGACCTCATAGTCTCAGAGGAGTTTCAGGTGCTCGTCTAAACCTCACAAACCTTTGAAGGCTTGTGGGAAAGCGTTTCCCATAGATTGTTTAATGGTGGCTGTTTTACCCACAGTAAGGAGACTCGGAAGAGCTTCTAAGTGTTTAGTGTCATGTGGTAGGACCACGCAGGTTTTTGGGGACAGACTGACCCAGTTTGTAATTTTTGTTCTGATATTTACCGTTTAACTTCTTTACTCTGTACCCTGATATTAAGTAGTATATACCTGTCATGAAAGTTAAATAACCAAGATTTGGCGAATATTTATAGCATGCCTGCCTGCTAGCTGTCCTTCTTTAGTATACTTGGTGAGTGTGGATTTTCTACAATATCCTTTCTTTGGAAAATTCCCGACCTGTGTTTCCTAGGTCCTATCTATCATAATGCTTTGTTTTCTACCCTGGGAGAAAGGTGTGGTCCATACATTCTCAACCAGTTTTCTTAAGATTCAATAAAGAGCCATTTTAAAACAAACTCTCAAAGATAATAGAAGAGCCTGGGAGGAAGAAAGACCACGTCTGAGACCTTCTCCCCTCCCTCCATAAAGCAATATATACTTGCCCATTCTTTGTTGAACTTAGTTCCTTAAACTTTTATCACCTGCAGCTACAGACTTTGGACATATTCTAGTGGACTTTCCATGTGTATGGTAGGTATGACTCCCTAGTTCTGCCAAGATGACTTAAAATATAGCTGTGATTATACAGTTAACACATTCTCTTTGTTGCCAAGAAGTTATATTTACCAAGTTTATTATGTGCCAAACTCCAGTGTGTATTCTGGTAGAAAGATCATTAACCCCAGTAAAAAGTGACAACTCCCTAACTACCCCCCTCTCCCCCTTCCCGCCCCCAGACAGGGTTTCTCTGTGTAACCCTGGCTGTCCCAGAACTTACTTTGTAGACCAGGCTGGCCTCAAACTGACAGAATCCACCTGCCTCTGCCTCCGGAGTGCTGGGATTAAAGGCAGGCACCACCACTGCCTGGCCATTCCCTGACTTCTTATAAACGCCCATTCTGCATTTGGCTACAGTGAGATCTGGCCTTTTGTGAGAGGCGCTCAGCAGAACGTGTCCTGTTTCAGCTCACATGGCTGAACATTCCTTCTGTGGAAAGTTGACCAGCTGTCCAGAGGACCCGGGGATGAGTGAGGCAGAGTTGTTACTGTTGGAGGCTTCTTTTTCAACTTACATGACTTTTTAAAGCAGAAAGCTGATGGATTTATTTTATTTTATTGTCCTCTCAGTAGTACAAGTCTTTTCTGTCTAGCGGGTGATGCCACGCCCTTCCTAGGCCAGGAAGGTTGCAGAACCAAGTCAGCCAAGGCCAGGCAGAGCAGGTTAATTGCCACAGAGACTGGCAGTTGCTTTAAGCCGTTCTTATAGGTGGCTTTTACAACCTGACATGAGCAAACACAGCTTCTACAAAGCACATTTTAGGAAATTAATTGCCCCATGACGAACATTCATAATGTCGGAGTTAGGAGTTAACAGACCTTGGAACTATTAAAATAAATCTTTCATTTGGGAAATAGTCATAGACAAAACTTGAAAAAAGGAGTAAGTGTAGCTTGCGTTTAAATGCTGTAGTAACTGGGGTGTAAATGCTAGGTTCATTATAAGTCAAATAAAATACATTTGAAACATAATTTTTTGTTTCCATGTAGTGTTTTTTTAACTTATTAATTCAGCTAAGGATGTTTATAAACATATGATACATGTATGAAAAACCAGGGGAGAAGTAATATGCGAACAAGATGCTTGGGATAGAAGGAGGTAAAGATTTTTTATCCCCCAGACATTAAATGATCGAGTTCACTGGTGATGCTGCTGGAGAAGGAAGGAGGACCCTGTGGAATATAGTGGTCCACACTTGCTTCCCTGCCCCATAGCCTCCATACCCATGTTACTTTGTGCTCAGAGAGCTGTCGTTGGCATTTGCCATGTGAATGACATCAAGCTTTAGTCTAACATAAAGCTTTTATGTCTAACATATGTCAGTTAGAGCAGAAATAAAAATTCACACTTTCTAAGCATTTTAAATGCATTTAAAGCATTTTAATTTAGAGTCAAAGTTAGCTATAAGGTCAGCATTTTCAGAACTTTGAATGCTATAATTTATGGTTGCATATAAACTGGCAAATGGATGGTGTGTTAACCTAATGCTTTATGTCTACCTTTATTGTAGTCAAGCCTTCCTTAAAATCCTGTCAAACTAAGGGAGACCAGGATGGGGAGGAGGCTGCAAACAGACCCCAGGAGGCTAGCCGATTCCAACTCCAGGATGGAATGAGAGAATACAGAATTATTTGTCTTAGAGTGTGTGAAAGTTGGATGCAGAAATGTCCTTAATGGCTCTTTTGAGACAGACTTAGGAACGGTGGATGTTTTAGCAAGTCCATAGACTTATGGCCTTAGACATCAGGTGGTTGGCTGCTGAGATGGCTCAGTCAGTACCCGTGCTTACTGCCGAGTCTAATGACTTCATTTTATCCTACATGGTAGAAGGTGAGACCTAATTCCTACAAATTATCCTCTGACTTCCACATATGTTCTATGATATGTACATACACACACATATACATACACACACACAAATAAATGAAACAAAACCAAATGCTAATGACACATTAAGTCCAGAAACATTTCAGTTATGTTTACAGTAAGTTTTATATTAAGCAATAAAAATATGTAAATGGTTGTTAATAGAGACATCCAAGTAGAGTTGTATTAATAACTTACAATATATTGTGTGGTTGAAGATTTTAAAGGCAGAATTTCCAAACTGTTTTATCACCAAATGTTAAGTAGAGGACCAGAATTCTTTATGACTGTATGTACTTTTAAATTAGTTTTTAGTGACTATTGAGTGGCGTTCCAATTAATGTCTTTGAGATCAGCAAGCTTGCTTTAAAATAGAGGCTAATAATAGTTTGGCAATCATGTAGGCACATCATTATCTAATCTGTGTTGTGTTATAAATGTGGGTTATGAACTCACTGATTATAAGCAAGTCCTAGTGTTAGCAAGCCTGTGTATGTTGCCTGCTGTGTGATTGTCTTTATAATGAAGTTGTTTTGAAATGTTAGATTTATTCTCAGATACTTTTTAAATTGGCATATTAAATTCAAGCTAAGAATTCACTGAGTTGTAGTATATATTCAGTACTGTATATAATAGTCTACTTAACTTCTAATGCAAAATTAGACCTGTGGTTTTTTTTTCACAGAATCTAAAATGTGTACAACTGCATGAAGTTTGATGTTAAAAGACTATAATAGATTAATTTATGAGGAAGTTTGTTCTTGAACTATCCAGTTGTAGCTGCCTTAGCTTTGCAGCTGTCTTTACCCTTCTACCCTTTGTTTCCATACATGTTTGAATCATCTATGAATGCAAAATTGAGTGAGGGGAAATTAAAAAGAATAGCAGATATTAGTTATGGCATAGCTAAGAAAACAGGGACGATACCAGGTATTTTAACAGAGAGAATTAAAACTAGTTGAATGGATTTTGGAGTAATGAGTGTAAAGTCCAGACTGAGTTAAACATATAGTAACTTTCAGGCGTGGGCTTGTGGAAAGGAGGGTCCTGTGTAGCTGAGAGCTTTGAGGAGGGGTTGTTGTCTCTAGGGAGGGACCTCTGGGACTCAAAAGGGGGACCACTAAAGCTGGGGTTCTGGCCCATGTGAATAAGACATCAGTCAGCTTTGCTGGCACCTTCAAGGGAATCATAGAGGCCACCTTTAGGAGTAAAGAGAAGAAATGAAGATCAGAACCAGCTGCTTCTGGAACCTGTAGCCACCTCTGGAGGGGAGCAGTGAGGAGCAGTGGTAGGTGGTTGGAGCAGCAGGGATGGGAACAGTGAGCAAATGGCAAAGGGGTAGTTCTGTCTCCTTAGTGCAGTTTCTGTTTAACCTCTAGCCATCCTTCTGGGAGAACCTAGCGGATACATCTGGCCAAGGGATGACTTTGTCAGTCTCAGCATAGTGCCATCAATCTCGGAGAGGAGGGTGAGTGGGGTTGAAGCTCAGAGACCAATAGTTGTTGGCTGTGTTTTAATAATGTCTATATTTTCCATTGTTCCAAGATAAACTTTTAGTTTGTTCCAATTTGTAGTTCTTATTTATTTATTTATTTATTCTTGTTTTTTTTTTTTTTTTTTTTGGTTTTTTTTTTTGAGACAGGGTTTCTCTGTAACTTTGGAACCTGTCCTGGAACTAGCTCTTGTAGACCAGGCTGGTCTCAAACTCACAGAGATCCGCCTGCCTCTGCCTCCTGAGCGCTGGGATTAAAGATGTGCGCCACCACTGCCCAGCTATGTAGTTCTTATTTCTTTGGTGACAAAAGTATCAACCATATTTAACAAGGATGTAGCTTTTTAAAAACTATAACATTTATAGTTTAGACCAAAAAATTACCTCTATAAAATGTCTTTTTCAAAATATGATAATTCAAATTGGTTAATATTTTTAAGGAAAATCCTTACATAAAATTAACAAACTAAAGATGATCAGATTATTGTTTACTCTTTAGTTGGTATACTGAATTCTGGGTTTAATTATGGCATCCACATCCATGTGTATGGATGTTGCTCATGCTCACCCCATTTCTCCCTCCCTGGTCATCTAATCTGGTCATTTTTCTCCCACTACATATTTCTCCTGTGTTCATGAAAGAGAACAAATTATTTAAAAACTAATTTTTCAGCAGTTTTTGAATATTATTTTTAAATGCCTTATTTTGTTAGATACATGTTCTGCATTCTTGTTTATTCTGTTTGTAGGGAATAGTGGCTGTCCTTCATTCTGTGTTGAGGATGCTCACTGCCAGTCCCTGTTGTGAGGACAGCCCAGTGACTAGGTGGGGAGCTAGGCCCGCAGCCAGTGCATTTCAGCACTGAGAGTAAAAGATTTTTTTGCCCATCATCAGAGGTAAAGGGAACCAAAGGCTCAAGTCAGGGCCTAAGGCAGCAGAAAGTCTGAGGAATTCTGAGAAGTATCTGGGGATTGATCACAGTAAAAATAGAAAGGACAATAAAATGTATTGAGGCAGTGACAGGAATCAATATGTCAAGACAGAGTCTTAATGAAAAGGGGGGATTTATGAGAGAATGCATTGGCTTCCGAATGCAAATAAGACAGCCTGCTTGCCCACTGTCAGCTCTCTGCCTCTCCACTTATCTCGTCATGCACCCACTAGTGTTCATATGTGTTCGTGTCCATGTGTATGAACACGTGTGTGTCTGTGGAAGGCTTTTATTTGTTTGTTTGTTTAGAGACAGAATTCCTGGCCTGGCTCTTACTCAGTTTGGCTAGGCTGTCAGTCCAGCCAGCCCCAGCGATCCTGCCTGTCTGTTTCTGCCTCCCCAATGCTGAGATCATGAAAATGTGTCACTGCCTTGGTATTTTTGTGTGGCTTCTGGGGGTTGAACTCAGCTCCTTGTGCTTGCGTGGCAACCACTTAACAGTAGAATGGGTTCCTCCCCAGCCCTCTTTTCAGCTTTTGTGATCCAGGCTTCTCAGCTTCTACTGGGTGGTTGGGGGAGTGGCTTCGAACAGCTTCTGCTGAACTGGCCTCACTTGGTTGTGGAGGTAGGACTTCCTTCAGCTCTGGGAAACAAAGAGTTTCTCTCCTTCCCACATAGGAAATCAGGAACTGCACTGATAGCCTGTGTGCCGTGCTCCCTCACTTTGTACAGGGCTCCCGGAGAGCCATTGAGCTGGGCTGCCAAGGTCCACAGGGTAACCTAGGTGAAGTTTTAAACAGCTCTGCAGGCGCCTCAGGGGAAGTGGGGGGAGCTGGGACACCCAGGGAAAAGTGAGTGAATGGTCCGTTAGTCTTGTTTGCTTGGGGAAAAGGTGGAAGGAAGATATGGAAGGGGAGGAGTGTGGGGTAGATGCAGCCCCAAGGCCTGTGCAGCAATAAGCAGGCTGGTCCAGAGGAATCTTTGGGATCCTGACGTGGAGAATCACCATGCTGCTGCTTTCCGCTCAGGTTGAGGACATTGGGAGTCCAGTGGCTCTATGATCCACCCCTCTGTGACCTGGGGTCTTTACTTGCTTATTAAATTTACTTTTCATTGGTCTTGTTGTATTTTTCTCCTATCTTAATTCTGCTGCTATGTTTTTCAGCTAATAACTGTATCAGCCCTTTTGGGACTTTAGCAAAAAGGAATGAATGACTGGAATGAAGCCCTGTGATGGAAGGTTTGTCATGATTACCAGGAAGATGAGAGCAGCAAAGTTGAGATGTGAATGACTTTGACATCTATCACAGATGCGTGACACACATTCTGTAGTAGGTGTGTTCTTGGAGGGGTTGCATACAAATGGAACTTGAGTTTTACAGTGCTACACATTTCACTGGCGTGCATCTAGAAACCCAAGACCATCTGTATCATGCTATTTCTGGTGCGGTCTGTTTATATATCTGCTGGACATCTTTTGCAAGATTAATTAACATACAGTAGCTTTTCTCTATATCAAAATGGTACATCATGTGATTGTAAAAGAGTGTAGTTTACGCTGTACAGAACAATATATGACCTTGTTAGAAGGCAGCTCCACTTCCTACTACACCACCTGCACATGCAACATAAACTCCTTGTTTGCAGTCATGTCCACACTGTTTCAAGAAACGGTGGTGGTGCTGGAGCGATGCTCGGGATGCTGGATAAGAGGGAGTACTGCTCTTGTGCCGGACCCAGGTTCGGCTCCTAGCACTCAGACTAGAGAGCTCACAATCATATGTACTCCAGCTTCTGTGGATCTGACACTGTCTTCTGGGCTCTATAAGCACCTGCATGCACACACGCATGTACCTTCAGTCGGGAGACTGCTTGTTCTTTCCCAGCTGCCCAGACCCAAAATAATCACACAGAAACTATATTAATTACACTGTTTAGCCAATAGCTTAGACTTCTTAAGTAACTCTTACATCTTAAATGAACCCATTTCTGTTAATCTGTGTATTGCCATGTGGATGTGGCCTGCCAGTAAAGTTCTGTCCGGCATCTGTTTTTCTTTGGTGGCTATATGTGTCTCTCTTGATTCTGCCTTTTTTCTCCCAGCAGTCAGTTTAGTTTTCCCTGCCTTGCTCTATTCTGCCCTGCTACAAGCCAAAGCAGCTTCTTTATTAACCAATGATAATAAAACATATTCACAGCATACAGAGAGGAAGCCCTCATTACGTAGCCTGCTCCTTCACAAATATATACAATTAGAACTGAATATCTTTAAAAAGAAAGGAAAAAATGAAAGTGCGTACTGTTAAGTTCACTGCTTCAGTCAGAGCTTTGTAGTGTCTTAAGTTTTACAACAGCCCTGGACTGTAGAATTGCTGTTATCTGTATTTCATAAATAAAAATAGGGAGACATAGGAAGGATGATTTCTACAGGGACACAGGTATGACATTCTGACTCTATAACTTGAAAAGAGGCAGTAAAATATTTTATGATTGTAAGTCTCATTGTAAAGAGAGATTAGCATTGTGGTACGGTGTCAAAAGTGCGATGTGTTAGGGCCACACTCATTCATATTTGAGTTACAGTTTTGGCAGATTTTAGCCAAGTGGACCTCGTCAAGTCTCCTGGTTTCTGTATCCTCAATTTGACATATGTAGACATTGAATTTAGCTTTGGACTAACATGTGTGGGAGAAGGTCCCCATTACAGGGGCTTAATGTGAGGCAGGTTTATTATTATTAAGAGATTCCTAAATAGTTACCAGGAGTAGGTAGTTGGAAAACTGCAGAAGTGGGGACTCGGTGTGTAGGGCAGTAGGCCCTACAGCATGTGGTGATGGACTTGACTCCTCACACTTAGCACTCCAAAAAGTCCCCAAGCCAGCAGTTCTCAACCTGTGGGTCGCCATTCCCATTGGGATCACATATCAGATATCCTGCATATAAGATATTTACATTATGATTCAAAACAGTAACCGAAGAACAGATATGAAGTAGCAATGAAATAACTTTATGATTGGGGGTCACCAACACATGAGGACTTGTATTAAAGGGTTGCAGCATTAGGATGGGTGAGAACCACTGCTAAGCAGCTGCAGGGTGGCCTGATTCTGACACTTCAAGAAGTGGGAGCAATAGGATTAGTTCAGGTCCTCTCTGGTCTCCTTCTACCCATGTTTCCTGCACCCCTTTCTCTGTGGGAGCCAAGCTCATGGCCTGCAGAGGAAGCCTAGCATAGCGGTGACTGTCCCTTGTCCACCTGGTGCCATCTGTGCTTGTCTCTTTCTGTCACTTGGCTGGTGGCAGTTCTTCTGTACACGGAGCTCAAGTACTGCTCATGGACGTGTGCATGTCCATTTACACACCGCCTGTGCAGCGTTCAACAAACCTACATACTAGCTTAGTTTTCTGTGGAAGGTTTCTGATAGAAGTTTCTAGTAAACAGGCAGTCATAGACATTGAGAAAAGAAAACTTCACTCTACATTACTTTCTTCAATGATTTTTTCCCCCTAGTGTTAAACACATAAAGAGGTCACTAGGCTTCAGTTTTTCTAGGAAGGTGGTGTTGTGTTTCCTTATTCATTTTTACTGTATATGCCCAGAAAAGGTGGCTAAGGATGGCGCTTGTCTTGACTTTGTTTTGCTGATTGGTCACCTTATCTTTCATGCTGACTATCTCACCCATTGTTATTGCTTTTTAGATGTGGACTTTGTCCATAGTTAGCCAGGGTTCACAAGCAGGTGTGCTGACCAAACACTTTGTTTACCCTGGTTCTCATGTTCCAATTTTAAAAGGGGTTTACTAGCCATCAAAGCAAAACAGGGGCATGTGACCTATTTTATGTGTTTACACCCGAGAAACTGGAAATGTTTGCAATCAGAATCCCACTCTTCTCACCCACCAGACATTTAGTTTAGGGTTAGGTGGTTGAGTTAAAGACAGATAAAACTGAATAACTTAAAATATTACATTTTTTGTTTAAATATGTATTTTCAGGTTTGGGGTGTAGATAGTTGGTAGAATGCTTGCCTAGAATGCATGAAACTCTGGGTTTGATACCCAGTGCTGTATAAGCTGAACGTGATTGGCACATGCATGCTGGCCCAGTACTCCTGAGGTGAGGTATGGAAGATCAGTTCAAGCTTTTCTGCAGATACATAGGGAGTTTGAGGTCAACTGTTGTGCTAGAGACTCTATTATTTAAAAAACAGAAACACACATGTAAGTGCGTGCACACGCACACACACATACACACACACACGTGAAATATTCATGATGTTCTGTGCTACTTTGTAGCTATCCTGGTAGTTTAGTTCTCTTCTAATAAGGTGCCTGCTTATTTACAACAAAATGAAGACAAATGAAGAGAAATCACTTAGTCAATAGCACATGTAGTATTTTTTTAATTAAGTAATAGGACTGTGTGAACCAAACTAAACTTACACACATTGCAGTGTCCTGAGAATTGATGTTATCCCTTAGTAGCTGGAGCAAGTCACTGTTCCTTGTGGAAAAGCCTTACAAGTTTGTGCATATCTTAGAATATGGAAGTTTAGTTTGGTCCTGTAAGGGGATGTACGCTGACACCCTCCTCAGCATGGCCTCGAGCTTCCAAGCCTTGTTACTCTCCTTCTCGCCTCATCTGCCACCAGGCACTAGAGCAAGATACCATCAGCCACATAGCCCACACTGGTGGTGTGCCAGGCTGTGTCATGTCCTGCCAAGCTTTTCTTCTTGGTTCACCTGAGAAGCAATGACTCAAGTGTCACCCCCTTCCTTCTCCACGAGGACATGAGGTTTGTAGTACTTTGTCTTTGATATGACCAGTCTTCTTTTTATTTTATTTTATTTTCTAAGATAGGGCACTTGGCCTGGAATTTGGGATATCTGTATAGCCCAGACCTTGAACTTACTGATCTCCGTGCTCCCGCCTCTTAATTGCTAGCTAGGATTAGAAGTATGCCCCAGGACTTCCAGTTTATGACCAGGGCTTTGGGCATATTAGACAAGCACTCCACCAGCTGAGCCACAACCCAGCCCTTGTCTATAGTTTTTCAAATTTTTGTGTGTATTTAACATGTGCTGGTGTTTTGTCAACATCTGCGTCAGTGCTCCATGTGGATGCCTGGCATCTCCAGAGGTATAGGACGGTGTCAGATGCCCTGAGGTTGCAGCGACATATGGTTGTGAATGTAGGTGCCATGTAGGTGGTGGAGATTGAACCTTGGTTCTTTGGATGAGCAGCCTGTGCTCACCTGCTGACTCACCCCCCCAGCCTGCCAGTTTTTATTTGTGTACCCAGTCTGTATTGTTCCCCTTTTCTTCAGAGCATCTGTGACCTTTTATTTTTTTACTGTCATGCATTTCTATTGAACTGCAGGTTTTCTGAAGGTAGGGCTAGGTTGGGTTCAGTAATGCATTCATAATGCAGCTGCGTTCCAGAGGGAGGGTATGTAGTGGATATTTCTGGAAAGAAAGATGGAGTATGTAGGAGAGAAGGTAGAGAGAGGAGGGAGGAAAGAGACAAAGACAGAAGAAGGGACAAAAGAAGGAAGGGGGGAAGACATGCAAGGGGAGGACGGAAGGAAGGAACAGAAGGAGGAACTGTGTTGTGACACTATGCGTACACAGGCCTGAGAGTTTACAGTGAAGAATGAAGTACTGGGAGTGAAACCTAAGTTTCCATTCTTCAGTCAATCATCTGGTCATTGGCATTGGCACATATACCTGCTTTATCCTAGGATGAAAGTTCTATGGTCTACCTACCTAGGGTAGGTGTTCTGGGCGGGCTAAGTTTTGTAGTCAGAGAACTCTGGATTTCTATTTCTGTGACTGTGGAATCCTACACAGGTTTTGTAAACTTGTGCTGCCGTTCTTTATTTAACACTTATGAGAAGCTGGTGAAAACCAACTGGGATAACGTTCCTGACCCTGCTTTGCCAAGCAGGAATCCCTCTAGGTGGATAGAGGAAGCTGTCCCTGTTATTGGTGTTGTGACTTATTGTCCTCCGTTGGTATTCCTTCTGACCTGGGTGTGCTCCTATTGCTTATAAAGAGCCAAAGAGCCATATGGCATATGTTACCTGATTAGATTGGGTGGCAGCATTTACTCGGCTGACCGACCTTGGTGAGCATTGCGCTCAGCAATGGGAAAGTCCCCTTTGTTTCTGCTCCAGCTGAGCCCTAGTTTAGAATACAAGGCTAGAAAGAAAGGTGTGTTATCAGAAATAACCAAGAAATCAGAAGCTGGCTCTTATGTCCAGCTCTCTTGAAGTAGACGGCCAATCAGATAGATGTGTGCAGTAGTGAAGATTCTAAGCTTGGCATCAGCTTCAGGCTCCATGTTTTCTGCTGGCCAAGAGACAATTACTCGAAGATTTATACTTATGACATGTTTCTTTGTCCTAAAATTTTTTCACTGGCATTCATTCATCTTTCTCCTGATACTCCTGTGGACCCGGATTTGTATCAGTAATACCTACCTAATTTTTTTTGATCCAGAATTGTCCATCTCAGTCTGTTTTGCACTGGGTGACTCAGAGTGGCCTTTGTGACCAGTTAGGGACCTTGAAAATCCCCACATTCCAACTGGAAAAAAATGCAGGGACTGATATTCAGGGAGGAAACTCTGTGGTTTCTGTATGATAGTAATTTGTAATGTGGACTCATGGGTAGAGTCTGCAAATAGCACAGAGCGCATGGAGTCCTGCACCCTCCCGAAGCAGATTCCAGCAACAGATAGCGATCACCTGCCACTCTCACAGGGTGCCGGTTTTGTTTTCTCTCTTGAGCAGATTGCAGTAGATGATATGTCTGATACACAGAAGGGAAGAAGAAAAACAGTTTAGTTCCCATTTACAGTCACAAGTCACTCCAGTCAGTTTTACGGAAAATATTTTGATATTGAACACCACAGCAAACTGTGACTCACAAGGAAAACAGCCGAGAAGCAGGCCCACAGCTGTGAGGTTACACACATTGCAGTTGAGGTGTGTTTAAAATAGTGAGCAGTCAGGAAGTCCTCCTCGGGGGCAGCCACAGGCTAATGTCAGAGCGACACGCGTGAGACTGGCCAGCGAGCCCTGTTTGACCTCATAGAGGCTACACTGGGTGCTCATCATTGGGAAGAAGCTGTTCCCAATCGCATTGTGAAAAGCAAAGTCTATTCTACATTCGGTAAATCTGCTCTTGCTCGTGTTTAGTTCTGTGAGTTTTAGTGAACATAAGACTCATAGTAACCACCGCAAGTAAGAGCACAGACAGCTCCACCACCCTCCAAAATGGTTTCCGTTCCTTCCTGTTGATCTCCCAGCTCCCGAGAACCGCTGGTCTGTTTCCCATCCAGCTTTGCCTTTTCCATAATATCAAATATGAAACCACATAGTATGTGACCTCTTCAGTTTGATTTCATATTTTCGAGTTTTCTGTGTTGCAGCACGTGCCAGCATCTCATTCCTCTGTACTCGTCTTTCACTGCATGGATGTATCACAGCCTTGTGGCTCAATTCATCGGATGAAGGGTACTTAGGTAGTTTCTGCTTTAGGGCACATTTCTAGAGAGTGACTGCGGACACTGGTGTAAGTGATTTGGGGGATACACTTTCGTCTCACCTGTTTTCAGGTCAAGCTAGAGGTGAAGTTGCTGGAGAGTGTGGTAAGAAATAGTCAGCTTTTATAAGAATTTCTCCAAACTCCTCCAAATAGAATTTTGTGTTTATTTGTTTAACGTGTACAGGTATACTAGTAAGAATAGTTCTGCTTTCTTGCTTCATGGCCTTAGGATTCTTCATGTTGTGTGTGCTTTTAACTAAGTCCTTTGAGTGGGTGAGTAGTGTCATCTTATTGTGACCATAATTTGCCTTTCGCTGGTGACTATTGATGTTGACTGCCTTTTGCCTGTCCCGCTTCTTGGCCATCCATACATTTTTGTTGTTGCTGTTTTGTTCTGAGACAGGGTCACTCTGTATTGCTCTGACTGTCCTACAACTGACCAGACCGGCCTTAAACTCAGAGATCTTCCTGCCTCTGCATCCCGAGTGTGGAGATTAAAGGCATGTACCATCATGTCCAGCCTCCATGCACACATCTTCAACTTTTGGGGTCACTTTTATACTTGCTTGTTTTCTTATTCCATTTTAAATTACTTTTTTTGTTTTTTGGTTTTTCAAGACAGTGTCTGTCTGTGTAGCTCTGGCTGTCCTAGAACTCACTCTGTAGACCAGGCTGGCCTTTGAACTCATAGAGATCCGCTTACATCTGCCTCCCAAGTACTGGGATCAAAGGTGTGCAGCTCCACCGCCAGCTGCTGTTTGACTTTATGGTCAAATTCTTTAAAGGCTTCACTTTGCAGATATTTTTTTTTCTCACTCTGTGGTTTACATTTTATTATTTTCTTAGTGGTATTGTGAGGCGAATAAAAGTTTTATATTTTGATGAAGTGAGGCATATCTTTTTTTTTTCTTTTTTGTAGTTTATACTTTTGATGTCCTAGTTAAGAAACTCATGGCCACTAAGAAGTTCTTGGGTAATCTCATCTACATTCTTTGTGTTTGCGCCCTTACAGTCACCTATGCTCCTGCTTGAGTTAATTTGTATGTGTGGTGTGCAATGCAGGATAAGAGGTGTGTTTGTTTGTTTATTTGGCATGAGTATCTAGTGATTTTAGTACCGCTTCCTAAGGTCACGCTAGTATATTTAATTGTCCCACACCTGTGTTGACAATCACTTGGCTTCGATGGCCTTGGATCTAGTTTTTGTTTTGAGACTTACTTTGAAATTGCAGCAGCAAACGTGGTGTAGTAGATGCATCAATGAAAACAAAGACATTTCAAAGATAGGCAGAAATCTGTAAGATCGCTGCAGCAAATCAATTATAGTAAAGAGTATTGGGCTGTAACGGTTTTGTTTGCTTTTCACAGTCTGGTCTGGCTAATCAGGACAGGTGTTTGTTTGTTTGCACAAGATTGAATTGCTACGGTTTTTTTCCTAAAATGTTTGGTAGTTTCTTCTTTCTGCAGTGTAGCCAACTTTCTGGTCTCTCTTCCTTATTTTCAAGAATGGTTTCTTCCACAGGTGCAGACCATTCATCCCATCAGTTTTCTTTCCCCTCTGTAGTGAGGGCCGGCTTGTTGGGGTTTCTGTTCCCGCCCAGTACCCCACAGCCGGCAAGTCCCAGAGAAAATCAATCACATAGAGATTTCTATAAGTTATAAAACTGACTGGCCCATTAGGTCATGCTACTTATTAGTTCTTATGACTTATCTTAACCCATTATTCTGATCTATGTTAGCCATATGACTTGGTACCTTTTTCAGCTGGGCAGGTTACATGTTGCTTCTCTGGTGGTCTGCGCAGGAGTGGAGAGAGAGCTTTCTGCTTCCACAATACTCCCAGTCTCTTTGTTCCACCCCTACTTCCTGTCTGGCTTTCCCGCCTATACTGCCTGCCTGGCCAATCAGCGTTTTATTAAAATATGATTGACAGAATACAGACAATTCTCCCACACCACCCCTCTGAGATGCAGGAGGTGCAGTTTGTGTCTTTCAGGGACATGCTTGTTCATGGTGTCACTGGGATGAAATTGCACATGGTATTTAAATATTAATCTCAACATTCATATAGTTGATGGTAATGTTCTCCATCCCATTTCTGATATTAATGCATACTTACTAATTTTTGTTCCTGAAGAAGATCTACGTAAACTTTATCAGTTCCACTGATTTCTTTTCCCCAAACCAGCTCCCCAGTTAGTGTTACTGATTTTTTTTTTTTATGGAATCACCTAAGCTAAAGGCTGGTCCTTTGAGGGTGGGATCAAACCTAGCTCTGCATCCTTCCTGGCCTTGGGGTTAAACAGCTCTCTTTCTCTGTGTTCTTACTGTGGCAGCTCTTATAATGGGTTTTTATGTCTTCTCTTTTTTTTAAAGCAAAATTCTTAGTAGTGTAACCTTTTTTTTTTTTATAAATGGGGCTAGGTTTTGTTTTTATTTTTCACATACACTCTCCCCTTTAGATAGTCTATTCATATCTATCTCTATCTCATATCTATCCTTAATGCTGAGGATTGAACCCAAGACCTTCCTTACATTTGCTAGGCAAGCACTCTACCATGAGCTAAGTCCTCAACCCTGCTAAAATCTTTGGAGTATATGAGTTATTTTGAGTATCTTCATTTCTTGAGTTATTTTGAGGCGTGCTGTTTTACTTCTACATTATTGAAGGATTCTCGAGATATCTGTTATGAATTTCTTATTTGAAATTCTCATTGTAACTTGAGACTGTGGGTTGGGTGTAGTCATTATTTCTTCATTTTTCAACTTATTTTATGACTAAGAAGATGATCTCTCTTTGGTAGAAGTTTTCTATGCACTAAAAATAATTTTAATTCTTTTGTTGTGGAGTGGGGTCTCATATAATTTTTATTAAGGTAGATTTATTATAATCTGTATTTTCATGAAATTTGTTTGTGTTATATCTGTTCTTGAGAGCGGTGTTGAAGTTTAAAACTGCAGGAGAGACTTCCTGTTAACTTCTTAATTCTGTGAGTTTGCCTCAGGTCTGTCAGTGCTATAGTTTGAGGAGGCTCTCCAGCTCAGGTGTTGCCAGTGTGAGGGATGAAGAGGTGAGGTGTTCAGTCGTGGCAGGAGATGAGGTGCCTTCATAAAGGGGCCTCACCAAGGGCCTCGGTGCCTGTGTGCCTTCCTGCCCTTTACCATGTCAGGACATAGGAGGGGACCCTCAGAAGTGCAAATTCCAGAGACTTCGTTTTGGAACTTCCTCCAGAGCTATGAAAAATTGAATTCTGTTACTTGTGGGTTACTCAGTATTCTAGAATAGCAGTATAGACAGACAGCACAGTCCTCATCAGGGATTTTATTTCCTCTTGAATTGATTCCTGTATGTTACATGATCATGCACTCTCTTCTGAGTTGTACATTGTCTGGTATGGATTATCTAGCCTTCTTTTGGCCATAGTCCCTGGCTGTGATGAATCTTCCATTCTTTACCTTTGATTTGTGTGTGTGTGTGTGTGTGTGTGTGTGTGTGTGTGTTTATATTTGATATGAATCATTTTAGTAGACATTATAGTTAACTCTTGGTTTTACCAAATTAAAAATCTCTGACCTTCAGTTGGTGAGTGTGAGCCATTTGTAGAAGCTTCAAAGGAGAAACATCTCTTAGGAAAATAGAGTCAAGAGACTCCATAGAGAGACTGGCTTACAAATACAACTTTGTCTTCCCCATCTTTGATACGACTACATGAACCATTGTCTATAAGGCCTAGGTGATGGGAGTCATCCTAAATCATGTGACTTGGGAGCTCTAATGAGGACGTGTGGCTCAGGAACCTGGCTCCATACTGCAGTTCATGGATAATGGGACAAAGCACAGGCACAGGCGGGCTAATAAGTGTGGATGAGAAGTCCCTTCTCCCTCCAAAAAGAAACCCAGAGGGCTCCAAGCTTTGTCCTTATTGACAGCTTTGACTGTGGTTGCCTGGACAACTGCCATAGCCCCTCAGACTGCAGGCTGTGTGCTTCTGAGACCCCATCCGCTCCTTATTTCTCTGAAGACCACAGTTGATACTCATTTTAGTTGCTTTCCAGCCCCCTATCACAGTTTAAAATTGACAAGGGTGTGGTGAATGGAGGGACATACATGTGGCCCTCCACCCTTCAGTGCTATTTTGTTCCAGAAGCACAATGCCTTTCCCACATATCCTTTTTTAAAATATTTATTTATTTATTATCTATACAGTGCAGGCCAGAAGAGGGTACCAAGACTCATTACAGATGGCTGTGAGCCACCATATGGTTGCTGGGAATTGAACTCAGGACCTTTGGAAGAGCAGGCAAAGCTCTTAACCACTGAGCCATCTCTCCAGTCCCCACATATCCCTTTTTACAGAATTTAGAATCAAACGTACCTGTATGAACCTGTGTTCTAAGGGGTGTAGTGTTTTGTTTGTGTGTTGTGGGAAAAGCCAGGGTGCTGACCAAGAGCAGCTTCATTTACATGAATGGTTTCCTAGGACGTACAACCAAATCCTTTCACAGACAAGAGTCCATGGGCAGTGTCAGTATAACGTTGAGAATGTGGAGAGAGGAGCCTTGCCTGTCTCAGCCCACTTCATTGTAGGGAAAGTGTAGGCTGATGTGAGTGCTGTGATAGCTTTGTGAGTAGCCCACAGGCCTGTAGTTAGTGCTTTGTTTGACTCGGTAGACGCAAGACAAGATGGCCACAGTTAAGAGGAGAAGTCCTCTTCCAAGGAGGACATAATTAGGATTCTAGAGCAGCAGGTGTAAAATTATGCAAGTAGTGGGAAGATGTCGAAGTATCCTCCTTTCAGACCCAAGTGAAGTTGTTTTCTTATTTCATTTCCTCCCCTTTTTCCAGCCCCCAGTCCTTACTGTGTAACCCACACTATCACCTAACGCTCCATCTTCCTAGTTCTGTGATTCCGGCATGACAGCAATGCCTGGCTATTTTAACAGCCCTGACTGAAGACCTGTGGGGCCATCTGTGGGAGTTCAGAAGCATCACACAGGTGGCTTTCCCACTGCTTTGCAGTTCTTAGTGGCTCTGAACAGTTGTGTATGGGGAACCATTGTCACGCCTTACAGGCTACACACACACGCACACACACACACACACACGCACACACACACACACACACACACACACACACACACACACACACACACACCAGTCACTCTCAGGCTTTTTGGCCACCTGGCACATTTTCCTCGCACAGTCTTGTCTCCTCGTGTCCCAAGGTCTACCTTGCCCACACTTGCCTCACTGCCTTCACCTTTGTTGAAAACTCTCAGGAGTTTTTCTTAGTGGAGGGGAGGGACTCTTTTCACACTAAGTGTTGGCAAGCCACAGGTGACTTCAGTTTAGTGTGAGATACAGGCTTATGGAAGCATAAAGCCCATTCGGCTACTGAGCCTCTTACTTGTGGGGTTTCTCCCTAGATCTTTCCAGAAAAGCTTGCATCAGTAACTACTTCTCCATTGCTGTTTCAGAAACTGGTTCTGTGTTGCTTTTGTTTGTTTTGAATTTTTGAGACGCTATGTCTTGTAGCCAAGGCGTGTCTTGAACTTACTGTATAGCCAGTGATGGTAACCTTGAACTGTGGCTTCTCCAGCCTCTGTCCTCCATTAGGATTATGGGCATGGTTGCCATAAGTATCAGTGGCTTTTAATACTACATTTCTCCCTGGGTGCAGCATTTCAGTTGAGAGACTTCCTTCCCATTTTCTGACTTTCCTTTCTTGCTATTATTATTCTAATCCCATTGGAGAGCCCCTTAGGTCAGGTGCTGCTTCCTGGGGAACCTTGTCCTCTTCTCTTGCTTCACGTCTTTCCGTGCATTCTTTTGTAGTTTTTCAGCATGGCATGGTGTGATAGAGCCTAGTCTTCCTACCAGCTTCCCTTTGTGTGTATGCCTTCGAACACTCATAAACCTCTCAGCTTTTCTTCTTTTGTGTTTTCTCATGATAATGCAAACAGTATCCATAGGGCTTATGGTATCGTACAATACGTTCTTTTTGTGGCATGGTGACAGCCATAGAGCTGCTGTAGGGGGTCAGAGGAGCTTTGCTCTCTTAAATAAGGCTTTTGACGCTTGGTGTGTAGTGACAGCTGCTAGTGTTCTCGGTGTGAATGCTCTCATTTTGATGTCTCCCCACTGTGTGTGTGTGTGTGTGTGTGTGCGCGCGCACATGTGCTTCCCCCTCCCTTCATCCTCCAGCTCTCTCTCCCTCTTTCATTCTTATGGTTTATTTTCTGCTTTTTAAAAAATCAAATCACTGTCTATTGATTTATTCCCGTCAGTACAAATAGGCACTTAGATGTTGTCAGTAGGTAGTGCCAATCTCTAGAGCCTTTCATTTGACATCAACCCAGCTTTTGTTGGGTCAGCTCAGCCAGCATGTTAAGATCAATGGAGCTACACTAAGACTCACTTTAAATTATCCTAGAAGTTCTAAAATTTTCTTTCCGCCCCTGAGGAGCTATTTTCTTTTTATGATCACAAAAAAATAACCCTTTTCACTGGCTTGTATTGGTATCAGAGCTCTCAGGTAAATATAAACAGAGCAGAACAATGGGTACAGACCACGAATAAATGGCACCACACTCTTACTGACTTGCTTACTCCTAGTTACTCACGCGAAGTTTGCTGAAAAATATCTTAACTTTGTGCCTTTTGGGACATACCGTGTTGAATGGACTTATTCTCCTTGAATGAATGATATGTTTGCATACATTCACTTCATAGTCCAGAGCGGTCCAAACTTGCTATAAAATATAGACTAGACTTCAGCTTATCCTCCGGTCATGGTCTCCCATGTGCTGGTATTATTGGCATGAGCCACCACCCTTGATAGTGTTTTATTGTTTTAAAAGATTTTTCATTACTTTTATATTACTTAGGATTTTCACAGAAATAATGTAGCTGGGTATAGTGGGTTATGCCTGTGATTCCTGCATTTCGAAGGCTGAGACGGGGATTGTTGTCTTTTCTAGCCGTTCTAGGCTGTCTGATGAGTTCCATGTCTCAAACACTACCACTAAACATATGTCAGGGAGATTTCACAAATGCAGTATCAAAGGCAAATGTTACTCTGTTAAGTGGGTATGAGAGTCAGTAAACCAAGAAAGGATATTTTTGACCATCTTGCTGGAATTAAAGGAGAGTTGTGTATGTTGCCATACTGTGGTGAGCTGCCATCTAACGGTTAAGGAGGCATTCAGGAGGTTAGGGTGAGAGACTACTGTCCTTCTGTAAGTATTAAGCAGAGGAAAAATATAGCATAACTTTAATCTGAAAATGTCTTTGTATGTTGAATTAGCTATACTTTCTCACTGAAATTAAGATTCTGGCTTCTTGGACAAGTGTATTCTTATAGAGCTCTGCCTTCCCAGGACACACATGTGTATGCCTGCATACATGTATAAAAACGTTTACAGGGTGCATGTATCCTAGTCTGACCCTAAGCTCCCCGTGTAGCACAGGATGGGCTTGCATTTCTCATCCTCCTGCCTGACCCTCCCCAAGTGCTAAGATTATTGTCATGCGCACCATGCCCAGTTTGCTGTGAGACAATATTAACAGCCTGAGTGGATTTGCAGAAAGTATGTGGGGAAGCTTGAGTCCAGGTCTGACCTGGAAGATTTGCTAATTTGCTTATTTGGGGTTGGTTAATGAAATAATTTGTTATTGTGAATTTTTAATTTCTGATCATCATTTGGAGAAATATTTTGTTTTATTGATCAAGTTCATCAGGTAAAACTAATGCAGATTTTTCACATAGATATTTGAATTATTCTGGAATTCTCTGTTCTTGTTTAGATTTAATTTTGCATTTAAATTTCTGGCCATGTAAATTCCTGGTCATGATGTGCTATTTATATAGGGCGATAATAATATTCAAAACTGTTGCTATTGCTTTCAAGGATTTTAATAAAAATTCACTAGGCAGAACCCAAAAAACATTTATTGAGCTCTTATTGTGATGGATAAACTGTGCCATCTGTTAGCACAGAGGAAGGGAACAGACTTACCACATTTTCTGTCCTCAAGCCTGTGTATGTGTGTGGGGTACATGCACATGTAGGTGAAGGCATGTGTACATGCAGGTGTACATGCATATGTGAATGCATGCATGAGAGGTCAGAGATCGATGTCAGCTGTTTCCTTGGCCATACTGCAACCTTATGTTGAGATAAGGTTTCTCAGTGAATATGGAGTTTACCAGTGGGTAGAATAGTTGGCCAATGAGCTCCAGGCTCCTCCTTTCTCTGCTTCCCCAGTGCCAGGGTTACAGATGGGTACTACTGTGCCCAGGTTTTTTATGTGGGTGCCTACTACCCAAACTCAGGTCCTGTGCTTGCATGCAAGCATGTTCCTGACTGGACCATCTTCCCAGGCATCAGACTATCCCTTTGCAAATGAATTCATAAAGAATGCCCATAATTTATAAAAGAATTAAAAAGAAAGCCAATAGGATCTCATTTAGTTTTGTTCTCTGTTGTATTTCTATAGGCTGATAAAATGTAGGCTGTATTTCTTAGGCATATAGTAAAAACTTTAGGCGTATTTGTTGAATAAATGACCAAATAGCCAAATGGCGATGCACTGTTACACAGAGCTCCTGGAATCTAGTAGCAGTTTGCCATCCAGCTAGAAAGGCAAGGAACATTTCGTGGAGCAAGTAAAATTTTAATTAGAAGGAGGAGGGTAGGGTTGTCTGGTAATAGAGAATGATCTGGAAGCTTCTACGGGTGTTGGAATTCGATCACAGAACTGAGGCAATAGCAGCTGCTTAGGCAAATTTTGGAAAATCTTGAAGTGCCAGCTTGTTTCCCTGGTAAATGGAGACTGAAAGGAATATTTTATCTTATTTTTCATTAACAAATTATCTTCTTTTCTTTTTTCTTTTTGTGTTTTTTGTTTTTTTGAGACAGGGTCTCACTGTGTAGCCCTGACTGACCTGGAGCTCGATCTGTAGATCAGGCTGGCCTCAAATTCACTGAGATCCTCCTGCCTCTGCCTCTTAAGCACTGGGATAAAAGGTGTGTGCCACCGCCCCCAGTCTGAAAGGGAAGTTTTAGAAAAGTTAATCTAGAGGCATTTTGTTGCGTGCCTTGTAGGCAGGAGAGATTGTGAATCACATATTGACAGTGTTCTGTAATTAAGTGTGCTCAGGAAGGGCAGGAAAGTCAGAGATAATCACGTTTTAAGTTTGATTGACTTGGATAATAGTAAGAGCATGAACAAAAATAGGACAGACAGAAGGGAAATTAGCATCCTATGGAAAGGCTTTTATATTTCAAACTTCTCTCTTTAGGAAAGGTGTTAGGGCAGGGTCTCCTCTGTAAACCATGCTAGCCTTGGACTTTTGTCCTGAGTTATGGGAATATAAGTCTGTACCACAAACTCAGGGTATTTCAAATAATCTGAACATTTAAAGCCACAGAGACACTTCAGTGACAGAAATAACAAGTTCCATAATATTAGACCTGAGAGGGATTTTGGAGAATGAGTTATTGATTAATTAAATCCAATCTTGTTATCTTACTAGTGAGAAAGCTGACTAGGATTCTGGAATGGTCCACAAAATACAGTCGCTGGCCTGGGTGAGAGAGATTTAGAAAGTCCTTTCCAAGGCTTTGACAGGCACTTAAATAGCATTCATTTGCATCTCATTTTCTGTTTTAAATTTGAAGAGCCGCTATACAAATAGTTGCATGTAATATTCTGCACAGAGTAAATGCTATGCTTTAAGATTGAGAGCAAATAATTTAAATATTAGGCAACATTTCCTTGTGATCTTAGTAGTAAAATCTGAACTTTTGCCAAAAGTTGTATTAGTAATGATTGCTTTCTTCTTTTCACAATATCATCATGTATCTGGTTAGTAGATTCTCTGTAATTATCACCAAATCAAAGCTCACTCAATTCTGAACATATTTTGCACTGTACATGGGCTTAAACGTCTGCTCTTTGATGCCATATGGCCAGATTTGAGGGGGAAGCAGTTGCTAAGGCATTTCTCTAGGTTGATCCTAACCCATCCTTGCTTTCCTTTACGCTGTCTGTCCCTCGGCATTGGGGGTGGCTATTCAGCAGTCCCGCGTGTGTGCTGTAGACAAATGACAGGACTCTGAAGTCCGTCTGGGGCCAGGCTTTACCATTGGCACTGCTTCTTTTGTTCTCCAAGCCCTGTTATATATGAGGATGGAAAATAACATCTGTCTTCCTGCTTCCACTCATGGTATCCTCCTGCCCCAGCATGCAGGTGTAGCACTGACTTTGTCGTCATGAGCCCTTGGGTGATTGTCCCACACTGAACTTGTCTTACTGTGGCCAATGTGATGACTTTTCCAACACCATCCGCTTTCCAACCTACATCAATGGAGGGAGGGAGTGCACTTAGCCAAAGAGCTCCTTTGCTTTTCCCCAATAAAGAGAGGGTTTGGATGGGTGGCAGGGTGAGGTATAGTATGAGGACATGGGAGAAGTAACTCTTTTACACAGCAGTAAAGTGAATATTTACTTACACCTGGATCATCACTAGTGGGATAGCAGAATGATCAGAAGACGGTGACATCTAGGAAGTTACCATAAGGGTCTTAACTCTTCTTGGGAGAATTTCCTGCCTCTTGAGTTACAGTTGAGAGCAATGAGATTCTAAACACGGAATGCTGGTCTTGCAGTCCTATTTTAAACCACGGCTACTGGCACTGATTACTGCATTTGCCTTGGTGTGAGTGCTGGGAGCTTATAGACAGCCAATCTCCATGCCAAGCATTTTAGAATGAGGGATCCCAAGTCATGAGATAAGAGGGGACTCTTGATTCCTTGGTAATTAGAATTGGCGAGGGAGCCGCAGATCAGGATCTTCTTGGTGAATTCATGTGCCTGAGACCTCAGGTGTGGGCCAGGAGTAGCTGAACAGCAGCCATTAATTAGCCTTGGGCGAGAGAGGAGCACAAAAACCTTGTAGAAATGGGAAGGCCACAGGCAAGGGCATGTCTAATGGACTGTCTTCAGCAATAGGCAGGCTCATACTTGGACAAATGTTATCGGAAAAGGCAACCCACTCTTGTTGGATTTATAGGTCCCATTTGCCACAGTGAAGGACACTTGCTCTTTTAACTAGCTGAACTAGCTGGGCCCTAGTGGCCTCGTTGCTATGGCAATATGAGCTCAGTGACCTCTCTTCTCTTGTGGAATGTAGGTGAGAAGGACCGAGGGGAGCCTGAGGATGCTGAACTGGTCAGGCTCAGTAAGAGGCTGGTGGAGAACGCCGTGCTCAAGGCTGTCCAGCAGTATTTGGAAGAAACACAGAACAAAAAGCAGCTGGGGGAGGGGAACTCCACCAAAGCTGAAGAGGCCAATCAGAATGGCAAAGGCAGTGATAATAACAGGAAGTGAGAATGGAACCTGTTCCCGCTGCTCTGTGAAAAGCATCCCTGCCCCTCTGCTAGGTCGCAGACTGACTTACGACGTGCTAAGTGTCTTATTCAAGCCCCAGAGATCGCCTAACTCGTTTATGATTGATGCGTTGACGTTGCTGCGACACCACAAAAGAGAATGGGGCGCTGGGGCCGGCAGAAGAAATTAATTCACAGAAGAGCAATCCCAAGTTCCTGTATCATCAAGCGTGTACAAGGGAGAGTGGGCACTTTGGGAAGGCGTGCCAGGCTGAGGGAGAGGACTGGCCACCGCTGGAATACTGCCGTTTGTTTACATCGCTTAGAGCATTTGACTACTTCATCTGAGGCCAAAACTTGCACACAGCTGTCCAGTACTGAGTTCAGTTTGTCGCTGTGGAGACGATCATGAGTGTACCGAGCTCACAATGCTTTACGTTTGTCCCTAGTGTGTTGTTACCATGCCGTGATCTTTATTTACAGTACATTAAGTTTCACGTAAATTATATATTTTTGGCAAAATGCAACCTTTTCTATGAAACGTGGGTAACATTTTAAAGGTTTTTTTCAGCCTTATTTTGATAACTCAGTGTGCCATACTTAATGTATTTCATTGATATTTGTACTTTAAATGTGTTATATAATCTTTTCTCCATAGGCAAGAAGCCAGTTGGGATCCAAGACTTAATTAATGAAGCTTTGCACCGAGAAAGGATGGAGCTGAAGTCCAAAGTGAAACAAATCAAGGAACTTTTGCTAAAGCCTGAGACTCAGGCCATGATTAGGAAGGAGCTTTTTGAAGGAAGAGTTCTTAATGACAGTAATCACACAAGCGATGCTGATTCCAGCATGACTTTGCTGTAGCTCTCCGCTGCGGTTCCGGCGGTGGAAAGTTTCTGACTCTCAGCCCAGTCCATTGATAGCCCTTTGGTAAATAACCAAAGGGTTCTTACAGTGTCTACACAGCCCACGAACCAACATTTGGTAAGGAATTAACAACTTCTTGCCAAAGAAAACGTATTTTTGCCTTATCATCATCATCAGCTAAAGTTGAGTTTTCAAATGTTTGTTTGGGTGTTGTTGACTCATTTTATAGAAATAACTTCTTAATTAGCTGTTGTGAGATGTTCCATGGGTCCTCGCAGATACAAACGTTGACTATGAAAGATCCTTTATAGTCAAAACCAAAATGAAACCAACAACAGTATTCTAAGGGTCGCCTGCCTCCTGTTGATATGGCCCTTTTCTTACCAGCGTTGTCCTGGTTTGTCCAGTCTCACATCACATTTGATGACAATTTGAATGCTTATTGAATATCAGTACTTGAATGAACATTTGTAAATGTAATCATTGCAGTCACTGGTTAAGAATTTTTTTATAATATCCACATGTATTATTTTTCACTGATGAAAATGTAGTTTGCGTTTTCATTTCTTAGTTAGCAAATGTTCAGTGTTTTTATTTTCTCCTTCTGTGAAGATGAGCCCCAAGTCTCACTGCAGTCTTCACAGTTTGGATAGTTTGCACTGGTTCATTTTCAAAAGAGCATTCTTAAAATGTTTCTCCCCATGTGATGTTTATTTGTAACAGCTTTTTCAGTTGTCATTTAAAAATTGCTGCTACTAATAGATGATGGGGGAAGGAAATGATTAGAGATCAAATGTGTAATCATCTCACTTACACAATACAGTTTGCTCATGGATTTCTGGCTATTTTTTCACTGGGTAAATGATACTACATTAATTCATAATGTAAAACTTTATGAGTTCCTACATTCTCATGCCTTTTAATAAATGTACTGCTTCCCCTGTTGCTTTTCTTTTTCTTTCTTCTGGAAATCACTGGGTCCTTGTTGGTGTCCCAAAGTCATGAGCAGGGTCCCTGCAGTTTGATTGCTTCCTGTCTTTGTGCTAAGGAAGCAAGCACACTATCACATCATAACCCACTGTTTCATGGTTTCAAATCAGTCAACTTCATATACAAGTAACCACAGAACAGAAAATTCAAAGACAGGCTAAGTGATGTCTTCAAAATAAATAATCCCCTGCCACTAGAGTCTTCATCACAATGATGAAGAGAGCATGTTCATCTAAATATACAAATCTTCTAGCTACTGGCTGTGAACCCCTTCCCAGAAGCCAGCCATGAACCCTGTGACATGAACCCCCCACCTTAGTTGCTGCCAATGAACCTCCTTGAGTAGTTGGCCATGAACCCCCCCTCAACATCTGGTCATGAACACCCCAGTGTCTGGTTGTGAAGCCCTCCAGCAGTTGGTCTTGATCCCTATCTGAGGGACTGACCATGAATCCCCTCCTCGTGGTTAGCCACAACTCCTTTGTAAATTGCCTACTGGGAACCATCCCTTAGCAGTGAAGGTCATTACAGATCTCCTTGAGTAACCCTAAAGGAAGGAAGCGAAGATGCTTAGGCCTCTCCTTGTTTTCCTAATGAGGACACAGAGTCCGAATAGAGTTCCGAGGTTGGGCTCCCTAGCCAAAGCCACAAGGATGTTAGGAATTTGGACCTGAGCCACAACCCGGTGGCTCCAGTGTTCCATTGCTGCTTTGGTGGAATCCCATAATACACATGAACAATTTCAGATTGGCATTTCTCAGAATCATCTATATCTTTACCTCAAGGAGTTATTCCCAGTCTATCTGAGTAGAAAAATACTATTTTCAGTTCCGATTCCATGTCTTTCTGTTAGCTTTAGTTGTCCGTCTATTTCCACTGTTAAATACCCATGAAGACCTGGGCTATGTGCCAGGTGATTTGGGTACATGGTTAAATTCCTTCCCTTAAGTGATCCTAACAGGAAGTAATTAGTACTTTCTAGATTAGGAAAACTGGAGACCTATATGCTAACATGGCCCAAGGACATAAAACGAACAAAAGGTAGGGCTAAATTTAAACTCAAATCTGTTCTGCTTCAAAGGTGACACTTTCTACTGGAGTATTTCCTCCCTTTACCAAATATTTCAAAAGTTAAAGATGAGTAATAAAGGCCCTTGCACGTGCGTGCTCACACACACACACACACACACACACACACACACACACACACACAGGAATCTCCATGTGAACTTGTTCACAAAAACACTGGACCAGGCAGCAACTGTTGCTGCTAGACTTGGATTCAACACTGCTGCACACAATGTGTTCTTGAGCAAGCAGGTTCACTTTCTAAGCCTCCCTTCCCAGGCCAGGTGGTTTCAAGGAGCCTAGGGCTATTTGCTTTGGGACTTGCCTTGATGCTGCCAGTCCGCCAACTGCTGAGCTGGGTCACATCATTCTACCTTGTGACATTAATGCTTGACTTCCTGGAGAATGTCCCCTTCTATTTTACGTGTTGGTTGTCAGTTTCATGAAGGGAACCCCTAGGGGGAATATTCTCAATTAGAACCACATGCCGACGTTTTAAGAGTTCGTCACTAGAAAAATAGGTCCCCTGAGAATAAAAAGACATCAAAAGTAAAACTTTAAATAGAAGGACAATATGTTGTCAGCTTTGAACTTGGCCTCACTTGCAAAATCTTAGGTTTTCTGAAACCTCCTCTCAGCATCCTTTGTCCTTTGGGCACTCAGGTTATATGGAATTTCTGACTGTAGGTTTTTTTTTCAGATTTTGAAATATTTGTGGCATTTTAGGTATGGGTCCCATGTCTGAACATGAACTTCGTATGTTTCATATGATATGAAACATACATGTTATACCTCAGCCTCACGGACATTTTGTATAGTTTTAGTATGCCTGCATTTTCAGTGCAGCTCATCGCATGAGGCCAGTGACGAATTTTCCGATGTTATGTCAGCATTCAAAACATTTTGAATATTGGAGCCTTTAGATTTCCTCTACATGTCCTAGGTTTGCATCTAGAATATAGTTAGAATTTGTTGTAAGAGGAGCGATGGGCTGCGTTCCTGCCCGGATCCTGGCTAGCTTACCCATGTAATAATTACACGGAAACTGTATTCTTTTAAACAATGCCTGGCCCATTAGTTCTATCCTCTTATTGGCTAACTCTCACATCTTGACTCCGCCCATTTCTAATAATGTGTGTAGCACCATAAAATCGTGGCTTACCAGGAAAGATTCAGTATGTCTGACCTGGCCGCTTCATGGCAGGCTGCTCTCTGCCTCTGTTTTCTTCCTCCCAGAATTCAGTTCTGTCTTCCCCACCTACCTATGTTTTGACCTATCAGGCCAGGCAGTTTTCTTTATTAATTAACCAATGAAAGCAACAGATAGATAGAAGACTCTCCTACATCAAGAATTCAAATGATTCTTTGCAAAACCACAAACATGTCAGTTCCTGGAAATCTCATGTTCTAAAAGGAAGTAGTAACAACAGTTTGACTTTATCATTTGCATGTCATTTCAGGCATTCAACCAGCCAGACATGTTTTCTCTTCTGTGTACCTAGTCACAGGTGGAGAAAGTAGCCATCGCCTTAAGAGCACATTCAGAGTTTCGTGCCATTGTCAAAACCAACACAGATATAACTTCTTTAAGTGTAACTTGGTGAATAGATAGCCTATTGCCAGCCATTGTTCTGAACAATTTTTTTTTAAGTTTTTGGGATTATTTTTGTTTTTGAGCCTAGCTTTTTTTATTAGCCGAGTCATCTCTTCAACCCAGGTTTTTGAGATTATAATTGCATCATTTCATTCTCTTTCTTCCTTCTAAATCCTTCCATAAAAGGAAGATACCTTTTATGGAAAACTACCTTGCTTTCTTTATTATCTTTCAAATTCATGGCCTCTTTTTCCTTAATTGTAATTACACATGTATGTGATAAATCTCTTTCACACACATATATACATTCATATCTATACATATATAGGTATATTCCTAAATACATAATGTAACCTGTTCAGTCTATATAATGTTACTTGTATGTATACATTTTCAGGGCTGATCACTTGGAATTGATAACTAATTGAAATGTTCTTCCTTAGGGAAGACTATTTCTCCTGATCTCAGCATTTCTTAATTGCCTATACTTCTTTTTTTATTGAGCTATACATTTTCTCCACTCCCCTCCCTTCCTCCCTCTCCCCTTCTACTCTCTCCCATGAACCCCATGCTCCCAATTTATGCAGGAGATTTTGTCTTTTTCTCCTTCCTATGTAGATCCATGTATGCCTCTCTTAAGGTCCTCTTTATTGTCTTAAGTTGTCTGGGGTTGTGAATTGTAGGCTGGTTTTTCTTTGCTTTATGTCTAAAAGCCACTTCTGAGTGAGTAATATGATATTTGTCTTTTTGGGTCTGGGTTACCTCACTCAATATGGTTTTTTTTTTCTAGATCCATCCATTTGTCTGCAAATTTCAAGATGTCATTATTTTATTTTACCGCTGTGTAGTACTCTATTGTGTAAATGTAACACATTTTCTTTATCCATTTTTTTCAGTTGAGTGGCATCTAGGTTGTTTCCAGGTTTTTGCTGTTACAAATAATGCTACTATGAACATAGTTGAGCAAATGTCCTTGAGCATCCTTTGGGTATATACCCCAAAGTGGTATTGTTGGGTCTTGAGGTAGACTGTTTTCTAATATTCTGAGAAATCACCATACTGATCTCCAAAGGGGCTGTACTAGTTTGCACTCCCACCAGCAATGGGGGAGTGTTCCCTTTACCCCACAACCTCTCCAGCATAAGTTGTCATCAGTGTTTTTTATCTTGGCCATTCTTACAGGTATAAGATGGAATCTCAGAGTTGTTTTGATTTGCATTTCTCTGATGGCTAAGGATGTTGAACATTTCCTTAAGTGACGTTCAGCCATTTTAGGTTCTTCTGTTGAGAGTTCTCTTTTTAGGTCTGTACCCCATTTTTCTTAGGTTATTTGTTCTTTTGTTGTCAAGTTTCTTGAGTTCATTGTCCGAGGCTGAGGCTGCCTGAGCTTTCCCCCTCTGTGTTAGCATGTCTGCTGGTGTCATCCTTGTTTAGGTGACCATGTTGATGAGATTTCATGGGTACAGTTTCTGACATTCATAGGAGACACAATCTCATAGCAAACTTCGTGTTCCTCTGGCTTTCAATCTTTCTGTTCCTTCTTCTATGACCCCCGAGTCTTAGATGTGGGAGTTGTGTTGTTGATGCATCAGGTACAACTGGGCTCACACTCCTGTATTTTAACAGGTTGTGGTTTACTTTGATGGTCTCTGTCTGTTGCAAAGAGAAGTTTCTGTGATGAGGAGTGAGGAGTGTACAGTGTGTGTAGGTATAAGGACAAATATTTAGAATCTCTTCCCAGCATGTTTGAACATAATCTGTAATTTTATTTTTAAAAATGTTACAGATGCATCCACGAATTCTAGATTTTCCAGATAGATTAAAAAAAAACACCTTAAGAAAAAAACCAAAAAGCAAACTCAGAATACATTCCAAACGTTTCCCAGTCCCTACATTCATTTGATAGTTGTGCGCACACTAACAATATAAAACCCTAGATAGTTTCATTCACGGTTAAAATGAGGATTAGAGCCATTATTTTGGAGTCAGTGAATTTAAAATTATGGTGGTAATCCACAGCTAGTCTTCCCTGGATCACTGTGTTGGGGATAGTGAGGCTCATTTAGAAGGTAGTTTGAGAACTTCTGAAGGCAGGCACTCGTATTTTCTACAGTGCAATATACTCTAAACCACTAATTGGTGTTTATTTAAATTCAGGTGATGGTTTTAAAATGGAAACTGTACCATCTAGACCTCTGTAAATCTCATTATTAGGCATGTGTTGGAAGACCATGAAATTCTCTTGTAGCAGGAAAGCTGGGGATAATACACTAGAGACCGAACAGCAGAACGGAGAAAGTCATTTGAGGTTCCCTGGAGGTTATCCTGCTTTCCCTCTAATGATCCAAATTATTTGAAATGCTGCTGTCATACGGTAGTACCCCATATCTTATGTGTGACTTTCTTTGACTCATGCTGGAAAAGTTTCAGACTCCTGCCAGCTCAAGTAGCTATGTGGCTTCCACTGCTCTTATTCTTTAATAACTGTATTATAAACTGGTACAACAGTCCAGAATGTCTCCCTATAGTTCTTGCCCCCACCCACCTGGGTACAGGGTCTCCATGGTATCTTTGTACTAACGGAAGCTATAATTTCTCCACTGTTTTTCCCCCTAGCACATATTTCACCTCACCTATAACTTCAGAAAAATATTTTTATATATGCTTATGTGAGATCTAAAAAGTTGTGGGAGGTGAGAGGACAAAGACACAAGAATCCTGCAGCCAGGCAGAAATTATAGTGCTGGGAGAAGCAAAAATGGCACATAGGCACCAATGCAAACATCTGATATGGTAATGGAAGCAGAGGAAATCGCATGAATATGAACTAGTGGGGAGAGGCTAAGTTTATCCTTCTGAGATCCTGGAGGACAAATTTGGAAGCTGTTCTTGCTGCCTTCAGGGAAAGACTTGAAATGAAGGCTTTCAGTGACTTGGTGGACATTTGTCACAGTGACTGCTCGGCAGTTTTAGAATACCTTTCCTCTGTCTATTGGGCTTCTACCTGTAAGCCCTGTTTTCCCAGGGGAGAGGCTACAGCGAGAATCCTGAAATTGAGCTTCTCATTAGTGCACTGAGATTCCTATATGGGATCCGGGCTTCACCAAGAAAGAGAGCGATCCTGAACTGAGTCAGCCCAGTCTGGATGAAGATAGTGGCTGAAAACAGCAACACTGGGGGCTGAGACTGGCTCAGTTGGTAAAGTTCCCACCATGCAAGCATGAGGACTTGAGTTCAAATCTCTAGCACCCACATTAACACTGGAGGCATTCATCTGTAATCCCAGTGCTGGGGTGGGTTGTAGAGATAAGTAGATCTTTGTAGTTCACTGACTAGCCAGTCCTGTCCATCAGCAGAGTCCCAGGTTCATTGTGAGACCCTTTCTCACAATGTAAGGTTGAGAGTTATTGGGGAAAACAGCTGACATCACCAGACATCCTCATGCACATGCATACACACACATATGCCTCTGTATGTGCATATGAACACAAGAACATGAATATGCATCACTCCCATGTACATCTATAGCTTGGGTAGGCCTGTTAAACTAACAGTGGATAGTGACATAGTGTTGCTCAGAGTAGCTGGCAATGTCATGGGACATTGCTCGTTCTCTTGCTTTCCAGCCAGATTTTCTGTGTCTTTTGGTTAGTCTGCAGCTTCGAAGTTCTGGTTCTGCTTTAAAGTGGCTAAGGTTGGGCGGGGGAGATGGCTCAGCAGGTAATAGCCCTTTTTGCTCTTGCAAAGGACCTGGTTTCAGTTTCCCAGAACCCATATGTTGCCTTATGACCATCTCTAACTCCAATTCCAGGGGTACACTTCATTACAGTGTCTAGTGGACATTGTATCTGATACTTCTGTGCTTTATAGGAGTGGTGTGTACATTACAGTGTCTAGTGGACACTTTGTATATGATACTTCTGTGCATTATAGGAGTGGTTTGTACATTACAGGAAGCCTCTATTCCTGATCTGTAGGCACTAAATGCCAGCAGCAGACTCCAAGTATTATGACAGTTAAATAGCCCCATACATTTCCCAAATCCACTCAAATGAAAGTCACCCATGCCCCAGTTGAGGTCATACTATTAAATGGCTCCCCCAACAGCACAAGAAATATCTTTCTTAATTTCCATCTTATCAAGAAGTAATTTAGCATCCAAGAGCACAAGCTCACTGGGACACTCTACACATTAGCATGTTCCTAGATAGAAATGGGAAATAAAACCACTTGCATATTTTGTGTGACAAAGTCTTGGGGACCTCTGAGTTCCAGCCTCAATGTCCACTCAGGGTTCAGAAGAAGACTCACAGCAAGCACAGGCCTTACAAGGATCTGGGGGCCAAACTCTTCACTAAATGCTTTTCTGCATCAGTTTCTTTATTCCTCTCCATCATCTCACTTCTCTGTTCTGTGAAGTTTCCAGTTTATACTCATACACAAAACAAAGGCAATTCTCTGAGCTTTGGATGTCCCGTTATCTTTGAAGGTTCCAAATGTGATACGTATGAAAGACATTTTTCCTGACTGCATGTCCCGCCAAATGAAAGAAAGTTGCAGGGTGGTATCTCAGGGAACAGAACAAAGATATGACTGTGGGAACCAAGGTTTCTGACTATGTGACTAAATTTTCTCATTGGAGGTCTCATGGGGTGGGGGAAGCCATCCGGTAAGCAAAAGAAGAAGGGAGCCTTTTAAATGTCCACAGTCCTTGTGGGACAAATAGATCCAGTTATTAAGCTTATCCCAGTATATATTCTATATATCAGAACTATATAGCTAAATGAAAAGTCATCTACCTGACCACCCACAATTACATGTGCCCATAAGATTGAGATGCAATCATGAGATTGCATATACACATCACATGAGAGTACACACTACAATGTCTACAATGCAGGTATTGGGGAGACACCAGGCTGTTTCAGCAGAAGTGAACAACAGCTTTTAGAGTTGATGGGGCTGCAGACCCTATCTGGACAGGATTAATACTTCATCAGATAACCAAGGCTCTGGTGGATTGACATCTGAACACTAGTTGCCACCTGCTTCGCATGACCCGTGACAAAAAGACCAAAACACTTAAATTATTGCACTTACAAATGATTGAATAAATCAATTATAATAATTATTATAAAGTCATCATTGCATCCATTTTCTTAGTTTATGTGATAGGGGTGCAGACTTTCATACTGAGAGAAGAAGGCCATCTCCAAATTCTACCTCTGTGTGGCCTGCTGCATGTACTATTATTATGTAATTATAACTACAGGACTACTTCTTCTTCAACTTCATTAAAACACTTCAAATATGTGCCAAATGAAAAAATGTCTAATTTTCCAATAATGATAGAGCTGTGTAAGAAATATGAGTATTTTAATATCAGAAAAATATTAATTTTTTTCTGAGTGGCAGAGTAGAAAGATTTTTAGATAAAACAATGAAAAAGAACTTTCTGTAGGTATTCCTTAAACTTGAAGGGTGTCTCCTGGAGTAAATGACATATGGAGAGGCAGAGGTGAGGCAAGCAGAGAGTGCTGTGTCATGACGAGGCCTCTGAAAAGTTTGATGGAGCGTTCAGATCAAAGGAATGGAACAGAACAAAGAGTACGTGTGCATCACCTTGAGCAGATTGTGGGGACTTTAGATTTTAAAATAGAAATAGGCAGGTTTCAGTGCGTTTGGAATGTCATACTTAAAAAAAAAATCTGTATAGTTTGTTTCTTCCCATAATGGATTATTTTAAGAAGTCAGTGAATACCTGACACTTACCTAAAGGAAATAGTTTGAGTGGGGATGCTGGTCTTGGGGCAGCCTAATTCCTGTTCCAAGTTCTTCATCTCTCTAAATGCTCTTTTCTTGTGACTTCCATGGATGGCCTTTTCTATGTAATTTCATAATAAATTCCTCTGTCCTGTTGATAATGTGGTGTGATCATGTGACTTATCTTCAACAATGGGATGTTAGTAGATGAGGAACAAATCAAGGCTTAAACCCTGGAGATACATGAGACAGACTGAGCCAAACCTCTATCCGGGAAAGACCTATTGCCTAAGGATGTGACTAGTGGCCCTTCCCCTTAATGCAGAGGATTGAAGAAAAAAAAAAGGTGGTTCATTTGCTATGCAGCATTATTCTGGCAAAGACCAATGCTGTGGGACCTGTAAGTCAAACTGAAACACAAAAGCAAGCTTATAAATGTAAAAGAAGCCCACAGTGTGGCTTGACCTTTTTGGAAGTAACTAAATCTCTTCTGATTGGCCTGAGAGCCTATAACACAAGGGGTAACCCGTGCTTGGTACTTTAAATTGTGTCCAAAAGCCATGGCTAGGGCTGGAGAGATGGGTGGCTCAGTAGTGCAGACCACTTATTCTTACAGAGGATCAGGAGTTGATCCCAGCCCCCACAGGGCACCTTACAACCACCCATACCTCCAGTTTCAGGGGATCTGGTGTCCTCTTTTGACCTCCATAGGCACAAGGAATACACATTCAGTAGGGGCATACTTGCATGCAAAATACTCATACACATCAAAATAAAAATATCTAAAAAAGATTAAAGAAAAGCAATCTTATGACTGTGGAGGTCATAGACCTGAGTGGGGAACTTACTATTATTGTTGAGGTAACAGTGTGTGTCAGACTGTCTTCTAAATATCTTTGTATGTACCCATAGACAAATGCTGCTTTCATTCTTAGTCAGAGAAAACTCTTGGTAGTGAAGGGTGGAGACTCATGGCTGCCCAAGGTGCTAAGAACAAATGAAGGCTGAGGGCTCAGCCCTAAACAAGAGAATCCTACCACCCTTCTAAGGTTCAGGGAGCATCATGGAGGAGGGAATGGGAAAAATGGTAGCAGCAGATGAGGTGGAGATCTTGGAAATGCCTTCTGGGTGTTTGCAAACACAAACACGCAGCAGCTGTGGTTCCCTGTGCTGAGCCTGCATAAGACTGGTCTGGGATGGAGGGGATGAGTTATTAGCTACTGTATAGATTTCGGGAGAGGGGCAGTCCTTGTTACACAGTTAGCCTTGGATAACCTCAGTAGTCACAAAGCAAAAAGATAGGACCATAGGAAATGGATCCGTAGGGGAGAGGGGAATTGTCATGTATTGGGGTGAAAATTATCAGAATGAATTATTTATGAATTATAAAATTATCAAAACAAAATTGAATTAATAAAAAAGAGCTCTCTCTAGGGCAGTAGTTCCTAACCTTCCTAATGGGGTGTGACCCTTTAATACAGTTCCTCATGTTGTAGTGACCCCCAACCATAAAATTATTTCTGTTGCTACTTCAAAACTAATTTTGCTACTGTTATGAATCATAATGTAAATATCTTATAGGCAACCCCAGTGAAATGGCTGTTCAACCCCAACGGAGTTGTGTCTCACAGGTTCAGAAATGCTACTCTTGGGCATATTTACTACTGAAGATAGTGAAGTTTCTTTGTTCCTAAAAAGAACAAAACTCATAAAATTCAGTGTGGACATACTGGCTGTATCAATGAAGTGTTATATAACTTAATTTGACATTTAAAATTTTTAAGTAATATATTTTAACATGCAAAACCAAAGTATTAGCAGCCATGATTTTACAGTGATTTTATTAAAGGTGTGTTTACTTCTTAGTTTATATAATTGGGATTTTTGAAAATGTAATACAAAGTATTGTTATAAACCTTCATAAATTCTTTAAAATAAAGAGCATGTAGTCATATATTAGATAATTCATTTCATTTCAGACATCAATGTATGCTGTGTGAAGATCACATACTCTGCTCTTTCCTACACTCATGCATTTATTGAACATTTGTAGGGCCAGGTGTTGCCCTGGGTGCTTAGTATGCAAAAGAGCCATCTGTTGGTACGAGGCAATGAGTATTGATATGGGTATATTTTATTCCTTTCTCTGTAATCTCTTTGTTTCTCCATCACTCATTTTATGTAGAATAATATTCTGTTTTCAGTGAGAGGCTCCAAACAGATGAGAAATGAAGGAGGCCAGTTTTTAAAGTTTTGATGTGATCACCCAGTGCCCAATTATTAGTATGGACAGTGCAATGAGATGTTGTCTGCTGCTGTGACCACAGATGCTTCAGAGACTCCGGTACAGACTCTAGGTACAGAATATCTGTGTGTGAGAGAGACAGTTCGTTGCCCATAGTTTTGTGAGCAGTGAGAAGGACACTCAAGAACACAAGAAGAACTTTGAAGAACACTTCACAGAACTTTGTAAAGATGAGGTATGTGGACCAAGCTGTATTTTTACTTTGTCTTCTGTATTGTGGGGAGTAGCTTCTGAGAATGACAAACCCCTTAAAAGGATTCATCTAAACCCTTTGCATCATGTGACCCGACAAACTCTTCTATAGACTTCTAGAAGCCAAAGGCTGTGTCCCTGTGATGACGTAGCTACATTTGGGTTCCTGTCTGGGAAAGGACAGACCTGCTAAATGAATGGCTGTTTGTTCCATCCAACAACTGGCCAGGGGACATCACTTTCTTTTATTGGCGCGTTCACTAAAAATAAGTAAATAAATGAATATTAAATAAACCTTATGAGAATTCCTTCATTTACTCCTTTGTGTGTGTACTCACACAACTCTGGAGTGTCTTCCTCAAGGGTGTGGAAGCATTCCTTTGAAATATAGCATCAGAAAGGTAGAATGTTTATCTGTTTTTCTCTCTGGGAGAGTAGGAATCTATATCCTAGATGTCCACGAGCATGACAGAGATGGTGACCTACATGCTTTCTTTGGAAAAGCTTCTTTCTTAAATATTTGTTTTGCCAGTCCTGGGATTGACTTTATGATTCCGGGCCTGCTATCTAAATGCTCTGCCACTTAATTATGCTCCAAGTCTTCTTTATACTTTGGAAGACAGGTTCTTTCTAAGTTGCCCATGCTGGCCTTGAACTCTCTTCGTAGCCTTGGCAGGCTTATGTTTGTGATCTTATTTCAACCTCCTAAGTCGCTGAGATTACAGGTCTGCCGCCACCGAGCCTGGCCAGCTGGAAAATTGTATCCCTCTCGAACTCTAAGTCAAAATAAGCACTTCATCTTTAAATAGCTTTTTGTCAGGTATCTGGTCACAAGGACAAGAAAATAGCCAGTACAGCTATGTTCAGGGGTGGGTACATAAGACATGGTTTGACAGGAGAAAGGTGCACAGGTTCATTTAATATGTTTCGTGTGACTGATTCTACACCAGGACTTGCTGCCCATCACACATAGAAACCGATACTATGTCAAAGGTGTTTGCCAAAAGAAGCAAGCTTAATGAAGGTCTATAGACATGGAAACCGGAAGCAGCCATAAATAGCCTTTCTGACTGGCCAATGATCTTTCAAGGTCTTTGAGGATAGTTAGTGCTTCTGATGTTTTGATCTCAATTGAGTAGAGATGCATTTTGCTGTTTTAATGTGAATTCAAGGTCAGCTCCCTGAACTTTTCAGCCCATGTAACTTCCAGTTCTTAGTCTATGATTCTGTTGGTCGTGCCCTTTTAATCCCACCCAGCTCTAGATCACTCTTAGGTCATTTAAGGTGTCTGCCAGCTACTGCTCTATAACATATCTTATTAACAGTTAGAAATGCGGGGATTTTAAAATATCGTCCACAGAGAGAGGGGGTAGCTTCAAGGTAATTTGGGGGTTCAAATGGGGGCAGGATACGGGGGCTCAGTGGAGAGAGAGAAGACTGAAGAGCAGAGCTGGTTACTGTAAGCAACAGAGATGAAGCCAGCTGTGTTTGCTGACTGGGAAGTAGGGAAGTTAGGATTCCGTTGTCCCAGAATTCTGAATACAGAGGCTTTATTCATTGGATGTTTATGTTCTTAGGAACTGTTCTTTGGGTCCCGAGGGACAATTCTGGGTTACAAGAGATAGACTCACAATTTTAAATAAGCCTTTTTTAGTGAGTGCCAGTTGACAGTGCTGGCCTGTTGAGGAAGGATTCAGTTTCAACAAACCCTTCAGTACCGAAGAGCCAGAGGAATGCCAAGTTTGAAGAAGGGGATAGCTGTGGGGTCACTGGATTGGACAAAGGGACAGACTTTCTAATGATCCTAACTGGAGGCACACAGGCTTTGCATTCAGATTCTACTCTGATCTCCGAGACTTCAGAGACGGCCCCGCCCCCTTCCTCTGTGTGTCTCAGGGCTTCTCTCAGATGAGAACGTTATGATCGTCACCTGAAGGAAGGTCAAAGCCTTCACCTGTGCCTTGCTCCAGGGGACAGGAGTGGCAGAAGACCATGGTATCTTCCCGCTTTTGTGATTTTTTGATCTATTAGTGTGTCTTGGCCCACACCGTCTGTTTCTTCTCACTTTAACTGACACCCAGCTTTGTTCATCCTCTCTGCCCCCTTCAGATCAAGCTTGTCTTGGTGAAGCTACCTGAAGACCACCTGGACAGCCTGGTCTCTAATTCCAGTAGTTAGGATACAGTAGAATAAAGAAGGTTGATACCCGAGGCTTCAGAAATAGTCAGAGCTGACCACAGAGGGAACCAAGCCGTCCCCAAGTGACCTGGAGGAAGGTAAACTTTAGATTGACTCTGGGAGGGTAGAGTTGGTGGGGATCTGTCGGCAGTCCCAGGCTCACAGCTGCTCCCCATGGGGTGGAAGCTAATCCAGGCTTTCAGTGGGATGCAAAGGGTTGGTGGTGGAGGAGGCAGAGCGCTGGAAAGGATATTTGGCCACTATTTGGAGCAGAGTTCCATTCTTCAGGGTAAGACAGAAGCTTGTAGGAAGCCACAACTGAGGGGGACGACACTCCAGTTACTTCTTTTTCCTTCTCCTCCTCTCCTCCTCCTCCTCATTCTTCTTCTTCTTTTTTCTTCTTCTTCTTCTTCTTCTTCTCTTATTCCTCCTCCCTCCTCTTCCTTTCAGGTCTTCTTTCTCCTTTTTCCTCTCTTCCTCCTCATTTTCTTCTCTTCATCTTCTTTCCTCCCCTCCTCCTTCCTCTTTCTCTTCTTCTCTCCCTTCTTTCTTCTTCTTTCTCCTCCTCTCCCCCTCCTTCTTCTGCACAGTTTTGACTATGTAGTATCTCAAAGTAAGCCCAGCTGCAGTCCTGTGTGTCTCTTCCTGCTAAGAGTGTGAAGACTGGAGGAGGGGTCGAGATAACAGGGTGGAGAGGCCAGACTTCCTTCTCCACACTGCACCCTCAGCTGCAGTACCCCAAGTGTGGGGCAGGGGAAACACTGGGCACTGAGCAACATGTATTTAACTATTGCAGGACCAGGCACCGTAAGGATGGAAGCGTGAGGGCTGTGTTACAGAAGGTAGCTGCAGGAACCTGCAACTCAAAAGAGGAACCCCCAAATCTAAAGGACTGTAAGAATTTCATCCTGGCACAGATTACCAACGCAGAATGAAGTATAATGGAGCCGAGAAACAAAAGCAAAGCTGTGTTTGGATAATATCTCAAGTCCTGTTTATTCAACAAACTGGTCACAGCAAGATGGCTTGACTGAACTAGACTCCTGTTGTCCCTGCCCAGGGCAGAGAAAAGACTCACTCAGAAGGGAGGGTAGAGAAAGGAGTGGAGAGTGGACTCGGGCTTTGGGCTGTGGCTGCCAAGCAGGGTGGGCTGCTATTTTCAGTGCTTTCTTGGGTTTGCCCTAGGCAGTTGCTTAGGAGTGTTTGGGGACCCTCTAGTTCTTTGAGTTTGGTAAGTATGATCGTGGAGAGGTCTCTGCTTCCACTCTGGTGGAAGTGCTAAGTATGGCCACTCTAGAAGAGAAGGGGCCTGCGCTGTTTTCCTGGAGGTCAGCTCCATGATGAAATAGCAGAGGCAGTGCCAGGATGTGAAGAGGCAGAGGAGGGCCCATAGGCCTCTGCCCTTGAGGTTGGTGGAGTCCCTGAGGCCCAAGTGCCAACATCTCATTCAATTCTAATCATTTTTAGATCACTCAGAAGTCACTCATTAATACAACTGCTCCACCCTTATCTAGGGGCATATATATTATCCATGGTCCTCAGTGGAACCTTAAAGCTATGACGACACCATCTTATATATACATTTTCCCTGTGTAGCCCATGGACAAATTTTATTTTCTTTTTAATTTGCACAGCAAGAGACTAACAATCCCTAACAAAATAGAGTAACTATGATAGAACAATAGCATTAATATGTTCAAATGTGTGAGTTACTGTGGGCAGCTGAAATCTTGGGAGTAGGGTGATAACAAATGAAGCTGGGGTTGATCAAGGGATGCTAACGCTAGAAAGTCAGACAGATTAAAGCAACAGTGAAATAACTCGTGAAACCTGCGGAAGAAGATTGGAGAGTTGAAGGCTTGGGGGCAGGTGTGAGGATCCAGCACGCTCACATCCTTTAGGTAGGAACAGCAATCGACGGCACATTTTGGTAGCCCAATTTGGTGACCTCTATGGCGACGAAGGAACTGGCAGTGTCAACCTTGAACTTAGCTCCATTGTTCCACAATTATATTTGTATGATTACACAAAATGTTAAGTACAAATGTGTTCACTAGAGTTTATGATGGTAACACTGGTAAAACTAGGAAAACCCAAATGTTTCTTTAGGAAGTTAGTATACCGCTAAGAAGAACAAAATGATTGGGTACGAGGGTTCATGTCTGTGATCTTAGCCCTTGGCAGATGGAGACAGGGAATAGGAGAGTTCAAGGGCATCTTCAGCTACATGACGAGTTTGAGGTCATCCTGGACTACATGAGACCCTGTCTTAAAAATCCAATCCCAGGGTCTGGAGACAAGGCTCAGCAGTTTAGATCACTTGTTCTTGCAGAGGACCTGTGTTTATGGTGGCTCATAGCCCTCATTAATTCCAGTTCTAGGGAATCTGATGTTCCCTTTTGACTTCTGAGGGTACTAGGCACACACATGATACACATATATGTACATAGGCAAAACAGTCATACACTTATACAATTAATAAATATTAATTAATAATAATTAACAAATAAATCTAAAAATAAAACAACAAAGGCATAAGGTGCACACAATTATTTCGAAATACAAAGTTTAGTAAATATGCTAAACAAGATTCACCATACAGGGCAATATAAATAAAATGCTTCTATTCATAAGTAGTATTTTCAAAGTGTGACTAATGAATGCACTTATATGCAAAGAACATTCTAGAAGGATTGCCATCCCTCGATCACGGAACATGTTTCCATTGGAAAGTGTGACTGAGATCCTAGAGGATAAATGAGGTTCATTTCCCACCAGTGCATGCTGGGAATTAAACAAAGCCTGCAGACATATCTTTTTAGTTATAAATTTAAAAAAATAGTGGCCCCAACGCTAGAGAGATGAAGTGGAAGCTGAGAGGATGGAAAGTCAGAGCTTCATGGGAACAGCAGATTACTTAAGCTTGGGCTGTATTACTTGGACATGAGGCGCTGAGAGCTTAGCTGACCCTGAAGTCACACTGTTGCAATGATGGCAGACATAAGGCTACAATGACACGCACATGATGCTGCCGTAGGGATGGCACAGTGGTGCTGATGGAGGCAGGAGGTGAGATGCCTGGCATCAGCATCTTTATCACGAGGGGAATCGTACTGACGCACTGGCGCAGAAATAGACACCTAATATTTAAGTCAATTTAACGTTTTTCTTTACAGTACAATTGTTTGGGGAGGCTGTATAAATTCTGATTATTACATCTGCGTAGATTCTTGTCCCCACCCTGTGCAGCCAAGAGACAGCAATGTTAATGTCCTAATACATTCAAATCGCCCATGCAGCCACAACCTGTCTTCTTAACCCTAGGAAATCTCTTATCCATCTCTATCCCCCTGTTTTTTAGTTTTTTTTGTCTTTTCCAAAATGTTACAAAAATGGAAATATATAGTTGGTAATTATTTGAAACCTGGTTCTTTCACTTGGTTTAACACAGAAATGAAATCTTTACTATTTTTATTTTTTAGAATACAAGATTAAAGGACAAGATCAGAAAAGACCCAGTGACTGCAGATGTCCCAGGCATCCACTAAGAAATGGAGAGTCAATAAGGCTCCTTCATGCGACAAAAGCTCCATCAAGTTTAAGACATCTACATTCCAGCTTGCCTTTTCTATTTTGGGCATATTCAGATTCAGGTCCTCTGGAGACATCATGGTAAAAACTTACCTCCCTGTAGGCTTTCCCTGTCTCTGCATATGGAAGCATTATTATTTGGCTTATAATATAATTTATCTGTTAGCTGGGCACTGAGCATCTATCATCAGTGAGGTGATCCTCACAGCACATCCCCTAGTTCCTAGAAAATTGCTGGCCGTCTTGGCTGTCACACGTTTATCCAGCATGGGCTGTGTGGCACAGGGACAGTTGCGGACACTGCAAAATTGAGCTGGAAATCTCTACGAGACGAGAAGAGGCATGACTCTCTTCTCACTGCCCTAGGGATTACTTCTAGCTTCCATTTTGAGTAACACATTCTCTTTGCTGCTGAGTTCTGCTCTTTCATTACTGGGAACCAGTATTGAGGGAAGGGATTAGCTTCGGAATGCCTATCGAGGTAAGCATATTGAGCAGACAGATCAATACTTGCTGAGTAAATAAAAGAGCAATCTCCATTTCCAGCTTTCTCTCCTCCTTTACACACACACACACACACACACACACACACACACACACACACCGTTGTTGTGTAGGGGGTGGTAGGTTTCAATTTTGGATGAGGTAGCTAGGGACCTCTTTGCAAACTAGTGCACTGTTATTGTTTTCCCCTGGTGTGCTTCCAAAATGCAGCAGATGTGTTGTGGGATGAAGAAGATGGGACACTCCGCTCAGATAATAGCTGTGTGAAAACCTGTTTGATATATCCAAAGGACTATTATTGGGCTATTTGAATGGATCAAGTTTGCCAGCGAGCTCAATTCTGTGCTTCCTGGTGGTTTTTCTTTAAAATATACTAGAATTACAAATGGCTTTGCTTTCGTTTTTAATTTTCTATCGCATTTCCTTTGAGATCAACCATGTTCTCTATTTGTGATAAAAAACTTCATGTCTAGAAATATGAGAAACTCATATTCTGGAAGAAGAACAGTGGGGTGACGGGACAGGGCAGTGGAATGATGGATAGAGCAGTTGGGGGCTCAGTGTCCAGTGCTACCCAGAGAGAACACAAAAAAATTGCTGTAACAGCAGTAACATCCAATGTTATAAGGCATAGAAATTCCCTTAAGACTTATTAATACCTACCAATTACCACCAATGATAATAAAACTGAGATGCAAACCTATTATAGATCGTGATATGAGCTTTTAAGTTATTTAGAGTGAGTATGGAAATAATAAATGGATGCGATAAAAGAAAAAGGCAGGGAATGAGAAGTCAGGAGGAGCGGGGTTAAGTAAATGAAAGGAAAATGAAGAGGAGGAGAAGGTACCACCCATTCAGCATTAGACTGTGGGATGTAACCAGTGCAGTGGAAAAATAGAAACTGAGAAGAATGTTGGTGGAAAAGGTAATTTGAGTGGGTGTGGCTCACAGATAGCATGTCTATATACATAAACATTTCTGTGGACTGTTAGAAAGCCTATAGAATCAGCTATAGAGTTTAGGGAGATCATAGGAAACAAGGTCAGGGTATAAAATATAAAGACTCACCAATGACAGACAATTGGGTCAAAACTTTAAGAGCTATTTACAATGGCACCTCAAAACACGATCAATTTAGAAAAGATGTAAAACACGTATAAGATTATCATTATAAGATGCTCCTGAAAGAAATCAAAAAAGTCCTAAACAAATTGAGAGAAATAAAGGTTATGAGAGAAAGGTGAATGTTTGTGTTCTCTTTAGGGAGGAGATCATCTACCTTGGACATGTTCAGCCTTCCAGTCTGTGAGCTGGGATGTAGGCATTGAGCTCATGGTCCTGAGTTTATACTGCATGCAGGATGTGACATTTTTGTGTTTTCTCCCCTTAAATTCAATATCTTGAAATGTGTATATCTAGATGGAATGTTTTCTTTGATAGAAAAGGTGATGATCCTTAAAATGAAATTTTGTAAGATTTTCTGGCTTCAAATCAAAGTTCCATTAGAAACCACCAAGGACTCTAAAATGATGGGTGAGTGGGTGGTAAGCATTCTAGCTGATGTGTTTCAAGTCTGTGGTAGCATTTCATTTGTATTTTTAATAAATAAAGCTTGCCTGAGGATCAGAAAAGTAAAATAGTCACACTGGTCAGCCTTATAGAAAGGACAGCAATAACACACACCTTTAATCCCAGTAGACACACTAGCTTGCCATAGAAACCAGGTGGTAGTGGTGCGTGCCCTTAATCCCATAACTAGAAAGGAATATAAAATGGGAGGAGACAGCTCTCAGTCACAGTCGCATTCTGAGATTCCTGGAGGCAGGGTCGCCATTTCAGACTGAGGTACAGGTAAAAGCCAGTGGCTGGCTGTTTTGCTTTCCTGACATTCAGACTGAACCCCAAGTTCTGTCTCTGAGTTTTTATTAATCATGCTTCACATGTCATTTGGGGTTGCTATTAAACTTACATGTATTCTTCATTTTTATAAAATATATCCAAAAATAGGAATCATAGTCACATTGGTGGTAACCCAGTGCTCCAGATGTAGGATTGGGAATGGAGTTATAATATTAATTTTCTTCTCTGTGCTTTTACTTTCTAGACAGTTGTTCATGCCCTAGACAAATGGACAGCCCTCAGATACCTATTAGAAGTAGACCACTCAAACCCCACCTTGCCTTTATTTGATGATGATTCACCAAGCATTCTTGTAGGTTTTTTAAATTTAGAAAGGATCCATGTTGATTTTTTTTGCATGAAGTCCCTAGCCGATCTTGCCGGGAAGATCCTGTTCTAGGAAAGAAATAGCAGAAACATTGCCAGTGTCAAGTCCTCACCTGGACGACTTTCTTCTGGAACAGAACACATAAAATTGTCAACAATTCTGATTCTCTACTTTCCCCTGACAAGATTTAGTAGCAAAAGAATTATTCTCAATGCATGTATTCTAGAAATTTTACAAACTTTACATTTTGAGCTAATATCAAATACCAAATATAAGCTTATAAATGTGCATATAAATTATATATGATTTCAGGAAGATTGCACGTATAATTGGGCTATAGAGAAGGAAAATCATTTTATGATATGCCTTCTAATTTAGAACAAACCATTAAAAATATTTTACATGTTAGATTCACTCATGCCCCCCCTCTTTCCCTTTGACCTGGAGACTCACTGTTAATTTTCTTATGTTCCATTTCACCCCAGTTAATTCATTACTAATAGGTCACATTACCAACCTGATTCAATCCCCCGGGCACTGGGTGGGGACTTGTCCAAGATTAATCAACCCAGTAAGTCATTTCCCGTTCATCATTTTTTTAAAGGATTTCCTCTCTTGCCAATCTCACTATTTCCTGCAGCTCATACAAATTAAATTTTATCCTGAAGAGTCCAAATTGTTTCCCGCTTCTCATTTGTTTCATAAATTTGGTGGAGACCAGACAACTTGTACAACACCAAATGCAGCCATTCCTTTACTAAGAGCCTAGCGTGTCCTGCACCAGATGTGTGTTGTGGACACAGTTCTCACTTTTGGAAAGGTTTACAGCCTGGAAGAAAAGCCTCAAAGCGTCAGGGACTATGGTAGAGCAATGTCAGGCCCCAGAATTGAGGAATTTTGCCTTGTTGAGAGCATGTTCAGCATGGGCTCAACAGAACAGATAGATGTTGGGTTGACCACTGAATGATGTTTGGGAAGGGCCAAATATGAAGGGAAGGTGATGACAATTTTTAAAAACCCATGTGTTGCTTAAGTCTATTTATGCAAAATAATGTAGGTCTGTGTGATGAGCTTTGCAGATATAGAGAGTTATGAAAGAACAGCCACCAAAATGTAAGTGCTGCTGTATCAGGGTGACTGAGATTCCAAGGGTGGGCGAGGAATAAGTCTGGAAGGAAAACATTTGTCATTAGAGCAGTCAAATCTAAAATCTCTCTCCATTCCTTAGTGAATAATACTAGAATACCTTGTAAATAAAGCATCTCAAGAATATGTCTTATTTCCTGATTCTCATACCAACCTTACAAGTTTGGGAGTATATATACTATTACCGTTATTTTACAGATAGCGAAATACAGACTCAGACTAATGTCTTATACAAGGCATCCTGGATAGTGTATACAAGCTGATGCACACGCTTCCTAATACTCAATGTCTACATTATTGTAAGACACTGACCTCAATACCCATGGTAAATCGGCATATGGCATAGAATAATGTTTCTGTATCCTTGTTAGAACTTAAATTTCATTGCAACAGATCTACAGAACACAGTATTTTATCATTATCCATGTTTCACAGAAGAAACTGAGGCTGTGAGATTAAGTGACTGGCATAAAAGATACAGAGAGACTTGGAGACTTACTGTTACTTATGTTCCATTTCACCCCAGTTAATTCATTATGGTTAGGTACATTACCAACCTGTTCCAATCTTCAGACACAGGATGGGGACTTTTCCAAGATTAATCAACTCAGTAAGTCATTTCCCCTTCATCTTTTTTTTTTTTTAAGGATTTCCCCTCTTGTGAATCTCATTATTTCCTGCAGCTCTTTGGAATACAAACTGAGATTTATCCTGAAGTCCTGAAGAGTGCAAATTGCTTTCCCCCTTCTTATCTGTTTCCTAAGTTTGGGGAAGACTAGACAGCTTGTACAACACCGTATCCTCCACAGCACCCCACACGGTGCCCTGCAAATACAGACAGCCTCCCAAGAGGACTGTTGAGTGAGCAAACGGGTGGATTAATGGAGTGGGTGAACTCTGTGGCCTTATATCTAGCATCATTTGGAGAGACTGCCGTGAAAGCAAAAGCAGGGCCTAGAGTCAGAGACCTGGAGACAACACAGTGCTGCTTAGCTTCATGGCAAAATCCTGAGATACAAATTTTCAGCAAATAGTACTGAAGAGCCAAATTTAGACCTCTTGTCTGCGTTTCTCTTTATAGATGACACCTGGCAGACTCCACATTCAGAATTCCAATCTTCGGTTCAGCAGCCAGGAGAACAGACAGACTGCAAATGTGAGATCAGGGCTGGAACCAAACCCCAGTGCTCCATCACACACTCATTAGATCAGTTTACGCTAGAGCCAGCCCCTCATGGGCACTTGCTTTCCAGCTCCACTTCTGCAAACCAGTGCCTGTTCACGCAGTCGTAATCCAGTAATCCAATTTCCTGTCAATGTTCTCAACTGTTGACTGAATTGTTTGAGACATAAGGTGTATTTGATGGCATGTAGGATCTGTTTATATTCTTTTCATTTTTACTTTTTGATTGGTTTACAAAGTATCAAGCTTCTTATGACACTTTTATGTGTTCTGTTTTGGTTGACCCACTCCACTCTCTCCCCATCTCACTGCAATATTATCTCCCCTTTCCTTCTTCCATTCCCTGCATTCTGTCTTCCACTTTCATAACTGTGGGGGCCCAAAAATATGAGCCTATTTCCACTTCTGAAGGTCAGAGGGTTTCAGCTTACCCAAAGCCGTTAACACGAGTGTGGCTACACACCCTGAATTAGGGTGTGGTTGCTTTGTGTCTTGGACATCAAGACGGCCCATTCACAGAGTAGATCCACTCCACTCTGACCAAAGGTCAGAGAATTCAAACGTGCTTCTGCTCCTTCTTTAGAATTAAGAAGTTTGACCTAGGGAGTGGATGCTCTGAGGACACTTGGTCTAGGGTGGGTTCCCTGCCTAAACAATAGAATGTTTTTCTCAATAATTAATGACTTGATGTCTCAAATATTGAAGCAAGTAACTATTCTGGTTGTCCTTTGTATCATGTTAAAGCAGTCTTTTGCTTTCTTCCCCGTTTTGTATTGGGGTATAAAAGTGTGTGAGAAATTAAATAAAGGTACATTTCAGTATCCACTAGAACTCTCCCCTGGTACTATCCTATATTCTATTTTATTATTTCACTCACATCTTTGTTCTCTTTATTAATTTTTCTAATCCCCAGGCCCCTACCCTGGTAATGCTGTACTTATCAGAGGTGGTCTCCGACACATATCAAATGTATTACTTTCCCCAGCTCTTTCTCTTCCAGTCCCTTTCTCCTTCCCCCATGGGCCTGCGTCCCATTTCATTCACTGTCACATAAACGTACACATATCAAAGTTAGGAGCTAGGACCCACATAGGAAAGGGAATGTGCGGTACTTGTCTCTCTCAGCCTGGTTCGCCTAATTCACAAAGATGATTTCCACATCCTTCCATTGTCCTTCAAATCTCACATATTTCTACTATCAAATAATAGTCTGTTATATACCACATTTTCCTTGACTGTTCATCTGCTGATGGACATCCAGGCTGGTCCTATTTCCTTACTGTTGGGTTATATACCACATTTTCCTTGTCTGTTCATCTGCTGATGGACATCCAGGCTGGTCCTATTTCCTTACTGTTGGGTTATATACCACATTTTCCTTATCTGTTCATCTGCTGATGGACATCCAGGCTGGTTCTATTTCCTTACTGTTGGGTTATATACCACATTTTCCTTATCTGTTCATCTGCTGATGGACATCCAGGCTGGTTCTGTTTCCTTACTGTTATGAGCAGAGCAGCAATGAACATGGATGTGGAAGAACCTCTGTGCTAAGATACAGCATTACTGTATGTCTATGTGAAATTACCTGTTACAAGTAAGAAGGAAACACAGAACAGGCAACAGCCTGCTTAGGAGTTTATTAGAGGGGGCATGTACAGGCCTGGGAAAGTCAGTGTGCAGAGAAAGAGTAAGATGGCACATCCAGCTTTTAAAAGCTGCCTAGCACATGTGTGCAGGGGGGGTTGTCATGGCTACATATTATGCAGATGACGGGGCTCACGCATGTGCACAAGGGCTTACCTTCGTCATACACGGATGATGCAACCGTGCATATGCACAAAAACTTAGCTAAGTCAAACGTGGATGCTGCAACCATGTATGCATGCAAGGGCTTAGCTGAGTCATGATGTAATACACACTGCGTGTGGGTCACAGGGGCCCTTTAACATCCCGGGATGTCATTAGGTACTTCTGCCTGAGGGCTTGTCTGCACATGCATGGCCCCCAGAACCTGGAAGTATCAGCCTTATTGTGGCTGAAATCATTACACTATGTCTAGGAGTAATTTAGGTGGCTTATCTGCTAGTTCTATTTCTACATTCTGGGCCCCCTCCGATTCCTACATTATTGTACTATCAACTGTTGCATCGTATTTATCCTCAGCAAAGGTAAATAAGAATTCTTTTTCCTACATTTGTTTTCTTTATGGCAGCCATTCTGACTTGGTGAGATGGAATCTCAAGTTAGTTTTAATTTGCATTTCTAGGCAGTTAAGGATGGTAAACATATTGTAAAGTGTTTATTGCCTGGCATGTAGAGATTTCTCAGCTTTAGTATTCTGGGTCTTATTCTACTATATATAGGAACCATTATATTTTGAATTGCTCATAGATCATTTCTTGTTCAGATTTTATATGTAATTCCTCCAGTGTTTTTTACAGAGATACAAAATCTGTGAGCAAGGAGACTCAAGCACATATGACTGCTACTAAAAAGTGTTATATTTAATAATAATTAAATAATATTTAATTCTAATTAATAGAATATTTATTCAGCAAGTCTATGTTCAATCCCCCAATGTGCTAAGCCCTAGGATGGAAGATGAACAGAAGTTATTAAATTATAAAAATTAGTGATAAGTCCTTTAGAAGTGGACATAGTCAAGGAAGAATAACAAGTCTAAAGTCTAGAACTGGGGAAGCTGAAAGAAGCGAGTTTATACAGAGAGAGGATGAGTCAGAATGTGGGACATCACAGCTTAAAGGACAAGTAGGGTATCGTCTGAGAACTGGTGGGGTTCAGCAGCATTGCTGAGGCCACTTTGGTGGAGTGGGTGGAAGATTATCCTGGCAATGAAGTCACGGATATGGTGAGTACTGGTACCACACTGAAATCCGTACCCCAGTGTGATAGTAAATGAGTCGGGATCTTTGGGGATCATGGTAGTGCTAGCACCATCCTGTTCCTCATACAGTGAATCCCAGAGTCTCCCCCAACCTCTGTTTTGAGACAGGGTCTTGCTCTGTAGCCCAAGCCAGTCTGGAACTCACTATGGAGTCAAGGATGACCTCAAATTCATACTAATACTCCTGCCTCTTCTACCACCATACACAGTATCTTATGAAAGCAAGGGTCGTCACCAAGAGCTCGAACCTGCTGGCACCCTAAACCCAATTTCCAGAACCATGAGAAATGTTTGTTGTTTAAACCTCCATAGTCACAGTGTTTTGTTTATCAGCTAATACTAAGACAGAAATGAAATTGGTTGTTTTTTCCCCTTTTATATTTACTTTTAGTAGAAAAAAGAGGTAGACTGGAGAAGTTAAAGACACAGGGAGAGATAGATAGATAGATAGATAGATAGATAGATAGATAGATAGATAGATGAGAGAGAGATTGAGATTCTGAAAATTCTTATCCATCCACCCATCCACCCACCCACCCACCCACCTACCCATCCATCCATACATACATACATGCATTCTAGCACTGGGAGACAGAACTGTGAGTCTCACACATGCCAGTCCAGTGCTCTGTCTTGGCTATAGTTGCTGTCCATATTAATTTTGATATAGGCTTGCCCAGATTTGCCTTGAGGTCATTCTGTAGTGTAGGCAGGGCTTGACTTGTAATCCTCAGGCCTTAGTCTCTTGACTAGCTGAGTTTGGAGGCCTGAACAGTGAGACCTGGAAAGTCATGTTAAAATGTAAATATAATCATTCAGAGACAAAACACAGAGGATTGTTTTATTTTAAAAAATATTTATTTATTTAGTGTGTGTGCATGTACACACACACACACACACACACGTAATTGCATACACCTCATGTGTTTCAGATTCATGGTTATTTATTGAACTTGGTTTAAGCACAGATTCAATAGGTTGGAAAGGACACAGAACTGACATGGGGCCAGTGATGGTGGGGGTTGGATGGTTTGCATATGAAAGTCTGTTAAGACTATTCTATTTATTCTTAGGCATGTTTGAAATTCTGTCTAATAAAAGGTTAAGCAAACAATACCAAAACAGCAGTTCTTAAGATAAGTTCAGCCAACTCGTGGATGGATTTTAGTGTCCAATAACCAGCCTAGACCATAAGGGGTTGTATGTGTGAGCACATCCACATTTTCTTTAAGGGAGGGCACCAAAAACTCTAATTAGAATCTTAGCAGTCTATTTTGCTGAAGTCTTAAGAACAATTGGAACAAATAGTCTGCTTAACCTTTAGCCAACCTTCTTTGAGGATTATTTCTTGCAACTGATGTTTATAATGGAAATTGGAAAACAGACATTTTTAAGCCCATAATCCTTTGTAAAGACCCTGAAATACAAAGGGGACTTGCCAAACCTCTTTGCATGAGGGTTCTTGAAGTTATTGCAGCAGAATAACCAGAGCTAAAACATTTAAGACTTTAGAAAACATAGAGTTGGGAGGATTGAAAGTTGCAAGAGAAGCTGTGAGAACTGCCGCAATATGCTGTAAACTTATTAAAACAACATAATTGTTTTATGTTGTTTTAACATAAAACATAAAACAACATATAACATAAATAATGTTTTAATATAAAACATTAAATAAAGGAAGTGAGAGGGATGTGCTCAGTGGTAATTATGAGCCTCAACCAGCTAATTTCCATTTAGTTTCTGGAGAAACTTACTCATGGGCCCCTATTGAGCTCCGTTCAAATCCATTTGTTTTGCTGCTCATAATAAGCCTTTTAGAGTTAAAAGGCTCTCCCCCATCACACCTCAGTCTTGGCTCAAGTGGTCAAGATCTTTAAAATTTTGTCACTGGAAGGTGTTGATTTCCACCTCCAAGCCCATGGTGTTCTAGAGACAAAGAGAAGGGAAAGAATTTTTCACAAATGTTTCTTTTCCTGTAAGAAAGGACTTGAGTTTGTGATTACTTTTCTCAACATCCAACAGCACAGATGACTGCATTAGAAAATGGCTAGAGACATGTCACAGTTTGTAGAGTGTGGAGCACGAAGTCCAGGGTGTGGTTCCTAGCACCACATACAACTATGTATGGTGGCACATGGATACATGTGATCTCAGAACTCTGGAGGTGGAGGCAGAAGGAGCTGGAGTTCAACTCTCTGCTGTATAATGATTTGGTAGCCAAGCTAGGAGGATCCTTGAGACCTGGTCTCAAACACAGTAACAAAACACAAAAAGAATGACTTTAATTAATAATCAAAAGATCTCAAAATATAGCTAGGAGGTACTGAAGATGACCACTAGTGCTTGCTGTAAACGCTCTCTGTGTGCCTTGCATGTGTTAACTCATGCAGTTTATAAAGCACACAGAACAATTGCCTGAACCTTGTAAACAGAAAAAAGAGATAGGCATCTTTCAAAGATACTGCAGCATTGATTTTTCTGTGGCAACATGTGTTGATAATCCTAAAAGTTGTGGTTCATTGCCTTCTTGGACAATAACCAATTTTGCTTCTTACCCAGTAATCTTATCCTAATATTCCTTTATTAAATTGTCTGTTAAATGGCGGCCTCTCAAATGCTCTTTGAACCAGTTTAAACATCTTACTATTGTCTCATTAATTTATGAGTTAAATATAACGCTTGACACATGTTCTTTTTTCCCCTATCTTTGAAAATTAGTTTTTTTAGTTAGTGTATAAAATAATGGCTTTCAGTATATTTTACATTGCTTTTTCTTTTAACATTTTGAAATTTATACTCTATCACTGGATACGATGCTTACAACTGTGTATGTGTGGGTGTGGGTGTGCGCGTGTGTGTGCATGTGTGTATCTGGGTGCAGGCATACATGCATGTGAAAGTCAGAGGTCAACCTGGAGTATGGTTCCTCAGGTGCTTTCTACCTTATTTTTTGGAGACAGGATCTATCATTTGCCTGAAGCTTTCAAGCATGGCTGGCTGTCCACTGAGATCAAAAGAGCTAGTTATTAGCTCAGTGGGGCTGACGAGTAAGTTTCTCCAGAGTCCTAAATGGAAACTAGTTGTGTGAAGCTCATGATTACCCATTGAACACATTCCTCTCACTTCCTTTACTTCACGTTTTGTCCAATTATGCTGTTTAGTAAACTTAAGGCATATTATAACAGTTCTCACAGCTTCTCTAGCAACCTTCAATCCCCCAACTCCATTTTCTCAAAAAGGTCTTAGATTCTTCAGCTCTGGTTATTTTGTTGCAATAATTTCAAACCTAGCTATTTGCCTTCTTAGTATTGGGATTATAAGACCTGTCTAACTATGCCTTTTCTTTTTGTTTTCTTGTTTGATTTTTTTTTTTACATATGTTCTGGGGGATCAAATTGGGACCTGCTGCTTACGTAGGAAGCACTTTACTGACTGTGGTATGTCCCCAGACATACATAATGTTATGGTAGCCTTGAAGATCTTTGAGGATGTCTGGGCTCTGTTGAGACCAGTTATGGAAATTCCATTCTTTCTCTATCAAAAGAATGGAATTTACCTCTGGCTCTGAGTGGAGACACTAAGCAATTCTAGAGGACAACATCCTCTCTCCCAAAAAAGTTTGTCCTCAGATTTGGTAATACTATTTAGGGGTTGTTGATTATTACTTGTATCAGGTAGAGGGTTGAGGTGGAAACTATGTAGGTTCAGAAATAAAAAAGGGGAATCATAATAGTGGGTTTAGAGTGAATACTTGTGAGCTATTATTTATGAATAATTTATATAGGTATACTTTTTGTATATTGATACAAGTTCAAATTATATTTGTTATTTCTGTTTACAATATGTAAACCTATGCAAAATTATTCTGTCAGATTGTATACATGCATGTTTAGGACATTTTATATATTGATACAACTTTTAGGATATATTTTTATATTGCATTATATATTATTTTACCTCTGATCAAGATATTTATACATTGTTTACATTTTGAAATCATTGTCCTTATTTGCTGCACATTTGTTTACAGATTATTTAATATTCTGACATGAAGTCTTATTCTTTAAGTTATACAGGTATTAAATATTATAGGCCAATAGTTGTTCATGTTTGTTATACATATAGTCAGATTAATTAGGTTCTTTGGATACATAGAGATTGTATCCTGTCTAGATATGTAATCTTCAGCCACTTCAAGGATCTGTAGAACATGGTATTTAAATAACTTAGGGATCTGTTGACATGAGACATGATTGCTCCTGACAGCACCAATCTATTCCTGAGAGAATTTTGAGCACCAAAGAGCTCTTGTTTAGGCAAAAGAGGTGATGGGGAAGCCTTGTTAACCAATTATCTCTAAGAGGTGTGACCAAGTTGGGGTGTGGCTTTCTGGGACCTGGAGAAAAAATGGAGGCACAGCCCAGGTGCTCTCTATCTCTGTCTGTCTCTGTCTCTGTCTCTGTCTCTGTCTCTCTCTCTCTCTCTCTCTCTCTCTCTCTCTCTCTCTCTGTGGTTCCCTCTCAGCACAACTGAGCTTGGACTTCTTGTTTCAGTTTTATGAGTTTTCCCCTTATAAAAAATAAAAATATAATTGTTTATCTTTTAGCTAGCCTGGTTATTTTCCAAATCGAGTTAACTTCTACAGTCTGGGTCTGACCTGCTCCAAAGATTAGAACATCATATACCATTGCCTCATTTCTCAAGAGTTAATCCAGTTGGTCCTGTCAACCACCTGGCTAAGCTACAACCCCCCAGGAGAGCTGACTCACGTAAAGCCATGTTAAGGACATGGGAGGAATAATTATCGCCTTTCTCAGAAATCTTTCCTCTCTGTAGACACTTACAGAACTTCCATCACGTGGCGCTGGAGCCTGTCCACTCTTTTGAGTGACCTGGAAAATGTCCTTGTCTTTCTTCTTTCCCATTTCTTCTTTGTTATAGTTGCCAAGTCCTGGGCATGTTTTCCTGGATGCTCTAGGCTTTTTGCTCTTTGCTCTTTCTTTGAAGCTACCCTCTATTTGCTTCTACCATATATCTGATTACAAATGACATACTCTTCTCTTCTCTGTATTCCTTCTCTGGGCAGAGGTCAGGATTTACAGCTCTCCTGTCCTGACGTTTTTCTCTTCAACGCGAATAGATTGACATTGAGCTTTCTTCTCTGCCTGCTTCTAAATTATTTTCTTTTTCAAGATTTAAAATTGTTTCATGTGTGTCTTTGGGGGAGATATGCTTAAGTGTGTGTGCATACACTGCATGCATGAAGGTGCTTGTGAAGACCAGAAGAGGGCACCATCCTCTGGAACTGGGATCACAGGAAGCTGTGAGCTGCCAGATGTGGGTGCTGGTCACCAACCCCCGTTCTTCTGCCAGAGCAGCAAATTCTCTTAGCCAGTGGACCTTCTCTAAGGTCTTATTAACAAGACTAAATACTTGAAGAGGGAGCTCCAATTTCCCTGGCAACAAAGTAATTGTTTACTACTGTATTTTGGGACCTCTAAGAAATTTGTTCTATTTATACCAACATAGTAGGATGCTGAGCTTGCTTTTAATATTTTCCTTTTAAGAAATGACATATTAAATGTTTTATGGATAAATATTTCATTATCTCAAGTTATGACAGCACAAATGGAATTTCTGAGTCAAAACTACTCACATTTTAACAACTTCATTTAGATTTTGCTTCAGAGAGTTTGGGCCAGTCTATATTCTAGCAGATTCACAGAACATCCACTTTTTTGTCTGGATTATTTTCAATAAGAGTAATTAGTATGTAGTAAAGGGGGGAATTGATGAGCACTTACCGTTTTGAAGACAGGTCTTATAGTTGGGAGCAGCTGGCTGACTTAGAGTACAAGGGTGATGCGGTGATCTGAGAATCAGCCAAGTAGGACTGGCTGTAAGAAGCCCAAAGGAAACCTACCCAGCATGCTGGGCGCCTGCTCACCCCTGATGTATATAAGAAAGGGCCATGGGTTTTTCTCAGACAGAGCATAGTTCTCTTCCTTCCTTTTTCCTTCTTTTTCCCTGGCCTGAAAACAAAACTGAAGCTTTCCAAGATGGAAGCTTGTGATGTCCTAGAACATGGTAGCATTGATTTCAGTTTGGAAAATTTCATAATACCTGGGATGATTACCTATGACATTGCACAAATAAAAATATGAAATTATAAACAATGCTACTTTCTTTATATACTCACTTTCCACCTTAGCAAATATGAAAAATTTCCCCAAATTAACTTTTAAAAAATAAAGAAATGAATGCATTTGGGGAGATTTTATTAAGTGTGTGTGTGTATTAAAAAACAGCACTGCAATTTCCTTTACCTTATTCACATAGATTTAATTCACTTTTCAGGCCTCAAAATGTAAAAGGCCTCAAAAACTTGCAATTTCCTAAGGTCAGCCAAACAGCTGGCACCATATCCCTGCTGTTAGCTGCCTTAAAAACATCAAGTACCTTACAAGCTTTTATTTTACATATTTATTGCAAATAAAGACTTCAGTGTGGAATAACATTGTGACTATAGCATAAAGGTTCTTTGTATAGTAACAAAGAATTGCTTCCATGTAGGAGTTCCTTCTGTTTGTGTGTTGCTTTTCACTGGAATAAAGAAACTGCCTTGGCCTAGTTGATAAGACAGAACTTAGATAGGTGGAGTAGACAGAACTGAATGATGCTGGGAAAATGAGAGACGCCATGGATCTTCTGCCTGAGACGGACACTGTTTAGACTCTTGCCGGTAAGCCACATTCATGTGGCGATACATAGATTAATAGAAATGGATTCAATTAAGATATAAGAATTAGCCAAGACCCCTCCCTGCCCCCACTGCTGCTGCCTTTTTGTCTCCTGTGTCCTGTAAACACCAGCTAGCCCTGCTGCAGTGCTGAGAAGTTCTATCCAGAGAGATCCTTCATCTGGCGATGGATGGAGATGGAGACGGAGTCCCACATTGGCACACTGGACTTAACTCCCTAGGTCCAAAGGAGAAGCAGAAGGAAAGAGAAAGTGAGCAAGGAAGGCAAGATCAGAGGGAACCTTCATCCGAGGATGGATGACGATACAGACGGAGACCCACATTGGAGCACCAGACGGAGTCCCCCAAGGTCCAAATGAGGAGCAGAAGGAGGAAGAACATGAAAAAGGAAATCAGGACCGCGAGGGGTGCGATCACCCACTGATACAAGGGAACTGATCTAATGAGAGTTCACCAAGGCCAGTGACTGGGACTGAGCGAGCGCGTGATCCAGCCAGATTCTCTGAATGAGGCCGGATTCTCTGAATGTGGCTGGCCCGGAGTCTTTCTGAAAAGCCATTGACAATGACACTGGGACTTGTTTCCTCTGCATATACTGGATTTTTGGGATCCAGTCTGTTTGGATGCTCACCTTCCTGGACCTGGAGGGAGGGGGGAGGAGCTTGAACTACCACAGGGTGGGAGACCGTGACTGCTCTTGGGGATGGAGAGGGAGGAGGGGAGGGAGTGGGGAGAGTGGGAGGGGGTTGGGAGGAGGGGCGGAAATGGAAACTTTTGTATTTTAATAAACTTTGAGAAAAAAAAAAGAATTAGCCAATAAGAAGTTAGAGTGAATGGGCCAGGCAGTGTTTAAATGAATACAGTTTCTGTATGATTATTTTGGGTGTAAGATAGCCGGGCGGCCGGGATGACAAGCAGACCGCTCCTCCTGTCATACTTCCACTTGTTATGATTTTAACAATAAAAGACAGTTTTCTAGGATGCTTCAATAAATTTATTTCACATACTATCCCATATATCCTTCAGGAAAAACAGCAAACAAACTTTATTCAATTTTGTGAAAGAGCCCATGTTAAACCAAAAGAGTGTGCATGGTGTATTAAACAAAAACAATATGACTCAAAACCGCAACTCTGCTGTCATGATCAACAGCAGTTTGCAGAGGAAACTGAACCTTGAATTATCAATTGTGGTTTTTTTCTTTTAAAAATTAATTTATTTAACTTTTATTTTATGTACATTGGTGTAACAGTGTCAGATCCCCTGAAACTAGAGTTACAGACAGTTATGAGCTGCCATGTGGAAGCTGGGAATTGAACCTGGGTCCTCTGGAAGAGCAGTCAGTTCTTTTAGCTGCTGAGTTATCTCTCCAGCCCCCATAATATTATTCCTTATTTTATTGAACTATATATTTTTCTCTGCTCCCCTCCCTTCCTCTTTCCTCCCCTTCAACCCACTCCCCATTTACTCACAAGATCTTCAGGAGATCTTGTCTTTTTCTACTTCCCATGTAGATTAGATTCATATAGGTCTCTCTTAGGGTCCTCATTGTTGTCTAGGTTCTCTGAGATTGTGATTTGTAGGATTTTTTTTGCTTTATGTTTAAAAACCACTTATGAATGAGTATATATGATAATTGTCTTTCTGGGTCTGGGTTACCTCACTCAATATGATGTTTTCTAGATCCATCCATTTGCCTGCAAATTTCAAGATGTCATTATTTTTTCTGCTGTGTAGTACTCCATTGTATAAATTCTATCACATTTTCCTTATCCATTCTTCAGTTGAGGGGCATTTAGGTTGTTTCCAGGTTCTGGCTCTGACAAACCATGGTGCTATGAACATAGTTGAGCATATGTCCTTGTGGTATGATTGAGCATCTTTTGGGTATATACCCAAAAGTGGTGTTGCTGGGTTTTGAGGAAGGTTGTTTCCTAATTTTCTGAGAAATTACCATACTTATATCCAAAGGGGCTATACTAAATTGCACTCCCTGATCACTTTACAGCTAAAATCAATCTTTTGCTTTTGCTTTAATATCTAAAAGGTGACTTCAGACAAAGGTCGAGTAACTGGTAATTCATTTCTGGACTACAAGACCTGAGGAGAGGGTCAGGGTCAGGACAGGAAGGGACAGATGCATGGTACTGCCTCCAGAAATATATCCAGTCCATTTCCTTCTTGCAGTAGAAAGCATTCCAAGATGCCCAAGGCATTCACAGCTGGTGTTCGCCTTCTCACACTTTCCCATTTTAGACTCGGAGTGATCTCAAGGTGGGAAGGAGATGTACGAATCAGCTGATATGAATTCACAATTAAATAAACAAAAATAAATAGGCTCATTCGGAGACATGGAAAATAAGATTCCAGAGTAACGTGGCTAACTCTGGTCCACCTCTAGAATCCTTGAGGAAGATAAGAAGTGAGCGGAGAAGAGGAAAAGGAAGTGGTGAGGGTCACTGAGGAACCAGTGGATGCTCTCACCACCCCAACCTTTCACCTCCCCTACTCTTTTCCACCTCCCCTAACTTCTCTGCTGACAACAGAAACGACAGACTTCTACTTCAAACAGAAACAGCTTCCAGATGTAGTCCTGCAAGCCACAAGTTACCCTTTTGTGTCCCTGTGGAAGTTCTGCTGACGGCATTTTCCAGTCCTTAAACATTCACAGACTTTGAAAACCACTAAGGAGAACAGTAACAAAAGGGTTGTCAAAGTCATTAACCACAGTGGGCGCTCCGACATCCAGGGTTGGTTGTTCACCAGAGACATATAGGAATGACTCAGATGGCTTCGGCACAAGATGGGGGTGTCCTCCAAGATGTGTTCTTGGAAATCAGTCCTTGAATACCCACTTTGGCAATAATTATAGACTTGAGGCAAAAGTGAAACATTAAAGGGTTCTTTCTAATTGAAGTATCTGAAGACATAACGGAAGGTTTGATCAGAAGTTAAAAGTTGAGATCAGAGTAAGATTTAAATGGCAGAGAGAGTTGGAAGGATTGAGTTCTCTGCCTTCTATAACCCAGAGCTTGGGAACATTCCAGTTCAGTTTTTGTTTTTTTAAATGGGTTGAAGAGCATGAGGCAGTGAGCAAATGCTCTGAACTTTAAATTCACACTTTTCCTCAGTAACTCTTAATTGCAAGTCTTCTACCCCCAATTCCTATGAAAATCACGACTTCTCCCAGGAAGACTGCTTTCTTTGAGGAGATATAAGAAGGGGTTGTGTGGGGAAGGTCCCTCAGATTTGGCACAGGACACACCCAGATACCAAGTTCACAGCACAAAGGAAATTTATTACCCTGGAGGAGCAAGCAGTGGGACAGTGCCTCTGGATCAGGCAAAGGCAGACAGCAGGCAGCAGATTTTGTTGTTGTTGTTGTTGTTTTAGGAGTGGGTTTTAAGGAGAAAAGAGGGGTGAGGGAGTCTGTGGTAGGGTGAGTTGGTAAGTCCTGATTGGACAGGTTAGCCCAGTGTAGCCAAATAATGAATTTATAGCTGGACTTTGATGATCAGTCTCAGAAATGAGTCAGTGGTCAAATAAGGGAATGGACCTTGGGGGCTAGCTTTAAGAATGTAATCTAATGGTTTAGCAAGGGAGAGGGAAGGAAGAACAGCAAGACTTGTTTGAAATGCTTGGGCTTGTTAGAGAGCCCTCCATCAGCCTTTCCACCAAGCTCAGTGTTCACAGAAATCTGCCTCATGTTTTTCACTTCTCCACTCCCAAGGAGCAGCCAGCATTGCAGTTGGGATACTTTTCCTGGGGGCAATCTCAGATAAGATCGGCCTCAGCAGCCCAGAATTACCCGGAACTGGTTGGGTGGTAGAGGTGGCCGTGCGGAAGTGGTGATCTACAGCACAACTGTAGGGGGTGTCGTGTGACAAAACTTTTCCTGGGGGACGCAACACACACAGCTACTCACCCCAGATAGGGATCCCAGGGCAGATGAAAGCACGGAGACCACTACAGTCCTACATGGTGAACCATGAATTTTATTGGGGTTACTTACAGGAATATTGGTGAGGGGCTGCTTACCGGAGCAGAAGTGACTCAGAGACAGCTACCTTACCCAAACATGGTGACAGCTCACAAAGCTGGGAATGGGAACATAGCGCACAGCCTGAAGGCAGCTCGACAGGTTTCTTCTTCTTCGCCCAGACAACTGGTCTGGTCTCAGACTCTTCTTTGCAGCTTGGCTTGATTGACAGTCTTTGCAGCTCAGCCTTCTAGCTCCTCTGAGAGGAACTCTGGACTTACTTACTTACTACTTACTCTGGCAGGGAGGGGGGGGTGTCTAGTGAATCTGTTTAGCTTCAGGGGCTTCCGGAAGTTACTTGGAGTTGTTTACCTTCCTGCTTAAGGAGCTTTCCAGCAGAATGGAATGTTTCAATTTCTGAGGAAACAGTTGCACAACAGAGGCTAGGCCTAACAGGAAGAGACTGACGGAAGACAGGATTAACAGACTCTGGAAGGTTTGCTCAAAATGAGGTTAGATGGGACAAATTTGTTGATTGGAGAATTTGTAATAGACATCTATTTGTCTAATGATGAACTTGCAGTGAAATTTGCCTCTGTGAGGGAAGCCATGAAAGTTGAGATGGAAGCTGGGCAGGCAGTTCAGTGGTTACCAGTACTTGTTGCTCTTGTAGAGAACCTGAGTCTGGTTCTTAACTCACAACTACCTGTAGCTCCAGCTCCAGGATATCTGACACTCTCACCCTCTTCTGATCGCCGCAGGTACCCCCACCCTTACAACAAACAATCCTAAACGTTTATAAATTGAGATGACTCACCTCATGTGTTTCTGAAAATGTTATCTTTTAGGCAGATATTAGACTTTTCTTTAGACAGTTGGACAACTGCTTAATTTCATCATTTCATCGGCTTGCGCAATAATGCCTTTATCATTGAACAGAGAACAAGGGGGAACCAGTGGTGCCCCTGCCACTGCAGTGGTGGCGCTGAGGACGGGCTGAGAGGGTAGCGACTGGAATTTTCAGGGACACAGAAATGCCTTGGTCAGTGTCTTTGACGATGAAGCAAGGGGAACCTCTGGACATTGTCCTGTGGAGGCAGCAAAGGATCCTGGGTAGCACAAGCAGGCGATCTGTCATCTCCAGGCCTTTCCCTGACCATCTCCTCTTCCACCCTTTAGGCTTCGAGGAGACGAGCAGAAGAAAACATCAGAGATGGGCTCATTTGAGTGATGGCTGTGAATCCAAGGGCACAAAGGGAGCCCTTAGAAAGCTCCAGTCATACAAAGGTCTGAGACCCTTTGTTTCCAAATCACATTATTTCAGATACTGTAAGTTGTGGTTCTGAGATAACAGGGTGCGGGCTATGCATGACTTTCTGAATAGAAGTTCATTGCCTTTGGAAAAGCTCTTAACCAAACCTGATTTGATTTTTGTTCATGTACCCTGTGTTCTTTTCATTTCCCAGAAAGCAATTTCAGAGGTAAACAGTTATCTGTCAGATCCACTAGATTTAACAAATGTAGCATAATTCTATAATTCTTTGTGATTTCCCAATTACTCTTCAGCCCATGCTTCAAATCGCTGAAGGAGCGTATTTACTCATGACTTTAACTTGTTGGTCTAAATCCTAGGCAACTTAGCTTCCAAATAAATTGACATTTATAATCATTTAGTGCAATATTGCAAGTGTAAGGCAAATATTTATTCTGAGAATAAGTACTTCCAGCTCATGAGTTTATTCTAATTTCCTGTCTTCTTGTTGCTTTGGGGTTATTTTTGTCTGTTGGTTTTCACATTCTTACATAACTTTAGGGAAACTCTTTGTAAATTTAAACATTTTTTCTTATGGAAATTTCTAATATTCAGATATGTCTGGTAATGAAACATATAGACTTATGCCCAATTTTTGGTATTAATGTAAATATAAAGACTAGTTTGTGTGTGTGTGTGTGTGTGTGTGTGTGAGAAAGGGGGGGTGTCAGCAATTCAACCCTGACTTTAATAAGGTTAACTTTTAATAGTGTATATTACCAACTTAACTTTCTAAGGCATAAAAAAATGGTTGTTAAAATTTCTTGTTAGATTGCTAAATAATAATAATAGTTCCATTGTTCAAGAGATAAAATAAGTATTTTGCATATGTTGTCATCAGATTCTTTTCTCCCCATTATGACACAGTTATAGAAATGGAACTTTATAGTTCAAAATTTTATCTAGTTCACATAGTGTATGAGGCAGACCCATGATCTGAATCCAGGTTTTTTTTTTTTAATCAAATGCTACATTGACAGAAAGGCTCCTTAGGCAGATTTATAATAATAACATAAACATAGTCATACCTCTCCTCAAAACTTATTGATTACCATTTACATTCAGATCTTTCTGAATTCCTTGTGCAAAATTCCATCTACGTGAAACACCATGCTATTATGATGTTTAGTATGTAAGACATAGGTTGATAGATTATACATGTACTCAACTTGATAGCCATGGCTTTGAAATTAATTCATTAGTTTTTGGTGGGTTTAAAAATCACTTTCTGTGTTTCTGCTTCCTTGTCTTTGCTATGTCTCTCAATTTTAATTTGTAGTTATGAAGATATGATTGCATTTGTGTATGTACCTCATGTAATTATTTTAATTCCTAGGCCTTCTTTATGGCTCTGTTCTCCTTTGCCTTGCATTTGACTTTCCACATAAGTAAAGCAAGACGAGTGAGGTCTTCTTAATACATTTTTAGTCAGTTCTGCTTCCAAGCCCATGTGACCTTGGTGGGTTATTTACTGAATGATGCTCCCAACTGACTTTCAGAAACATGCCCCCTTGGTCTTATGTCTCTTAGCCACATGATCAGCATAAGCTGGGGTTGATAAAATTAACTTCTACCTCATTGTATCACTCATCTTGATATCTATCTGTCTTCTAGGATAATGTTCAAGGGTTTATTAGCAGCCATTTGGATTCTGAATGATCTCATTTGCAATGAGTCAAGACCTAAGTTAACTAATGAGAAGGTTCCAGATTCCAGTTAGATAGTTTTTATTTTTAATTTTGGTCCAGAGATATAATTTCATGCATATGATATCTTAGCCCATGTTTATTGTATGGCACACACACACATGCACACACATGCACACACACACACACACACACACACACACACACACTACACACTCCTTAGTATGATTTCTGAGGTTATAACATTTATTTTCAAGTCCCTTCCAGATATTTCTACTATGATTGAATCAAGTCACTGTTGAACAAATTCAAAAGAAGATTCCTTCAATTTTTAAGTTTATTCCATGTTATTGTCTTGAAATAAAATATACTTGAGAGAAAAACTAATATAGAAGATAAAACTCACAGTGGAGTCTGTAAGAAGTGAGTCTTATGTTCTTTGCAACTCCCTCAAGCACATTTTAAGCCTGCAAATGTTTCACAATGAAGTAACCGGTTTCCTATAACATCTTTTGCTTCGGTCACAGCGGGACAACAGTAGCTGGAAAGGGTATGGTGCCTTTTCTAACTTGGCCTCTGTAATGTGTAGCTGATGTAGAAGCAATGGCAAGACTGTCAGTAGAGGAGAAGTAAATGAGCTCCCAGGATGACATCTGTTTCACAAATGAGGAAGGACAAAAGCCCTTCCTGACTGGCCTTCTCGGAAGTAATGTCCAACTGTTCTGCCTTTGTTCTGCTGGGGTGCCAAAATTCTCTGAGAAGAATGTTAGCAGGAAGAACCTGATAGAGAGGGGAAAATATAACTAGCAATATTAGGCCTTTAGCATGGCATCTGTAAGTCAGGAGAGGGTAAGTGAATACAGATACATTTATTTCTGTATCTACATGCATATATATATATATATATATATATGTGTGTGTGTGTGTGTGTGTGTGTGTGTGTGCATATAACCATACCCACATAAAATATATGCAGTTATTTGCAAGCATACATGTACATGTATACATATACACATCCACATATATGAACATACATATAAACATATATGTGTGTATATACCTAGACCTGTACTGAAATATGCACACATATCAGGGATGCATTAGATCAATTGCAAGTGTCCCTGAGATTACAAAAAATGTAAATGTCACTGACATCCTGCACACTTGCAAGGGGCTTACATCACACTGGTGATTCCTGGGTGTTTACTGTGGAGGTTTCACCTGGTCATGTCAAGTGAGAACGAAAAAGGGCTAGACGACAATAAGTTGGTTCTTCTTGCTGTCACTGACCTCAGGTCTAGATCTTTCCTCCACAGTGTTCTCGTGCTTTGGTTCAGTGGGATGACATGGAAGGGGGACTGTGGTGGTGGAACACAGGATTGTTTTCTGTAGCACAGCCAGCGCTATGTCTAAGAGAAAGGGCTACTGAATGGTTGAAGAAAGTATTGAAGTTCTCTGTCTGTCTGTCTGTTTGTCTGTTTCTTTCTTCTGGGGCTGGGTTTTATTGTGTAGCTCTGGCTGATTGGGAACTTGCTAGGTAGATCAACTTGTTATGCAAAACTGGCTTCAGACTTACAGAGATCCACCTGCCATTGTCTCCTGAGTGCAGGGCATAAAAGTATGTCTCAATATGCCCATCCTTTTTTTTATTGACTTTTACTGAGCTCTACATTTTTCTCTGCTCCCCTCCCTGCCTCTCCCTAAAGATTCATTTTGTCACTTTTAAATTATGTGCACATCTGTCTGTGTGTGAGTCTGTGCACTTGAATGCAGGTCCTTGAGAAGGCCAGAGGTATAGGATCCCCTTGAACGGAGTTACATGTGCTTGTGAACCACCTGTTGTGGGTGTTGGGAACTGAACCTGGGTTCTATGCAAAAACAGTACACAGCTAAAAAATTTATTTATTATTTTTTATATATGTACGAGTGTGTACATCTGTGTGAATGAATGCTCTGTGTATGGTAGCCCATGGAGTGAGAAGAGGGCAATGGATCCCCGGGAGCTGGAGTTAAAGGTGGTTGTGAGCTGGCTGACATGGGTGCTTATGAATGGCCTTATCTGGAATTAAAATTATAAGTGGAGAGCCAGTGAGATGGCTTAGTGGGTCAAGGTGCCTGCTGCTAACCCAGACAACCTGCATTCCATCCCTAGGACCCACATGTTGGAAGGTGAAAGGAGTCTTCAGAGACAATAAATAAATAAATAAATGTAATAGTAAGTGTAAAAATAAATGTAATAAAAATTAAAATATAAATGAATGTGTCTTTAACAAAGCAATTATATTTTCAAGTATCTATTCAACAGAATATATTTTCATAGAGATGTATATGTTGAAGATTACTTATTGTGGTAATTTTATTATTTACAAAAAATAGAGGAAAGGAAGATTTTTCAGTAAGTCAATGGTTGATTCTTTTTAATTATGAAATTTTAGAACATGGACCACTTTAAGTAAAATAAGGAGATATATCTCATATGTTGTCTTAGACATACCTCAATATGCCTAATGTAATAAGGTAAACAAAGTTATAGTAGGTAATGCATTTAAAACATAGTATTAAAGAAGATGAAAAATATGTGTTCAAATGATTAAGTAAAGGAAGATGCATAATCAGATTAATCTGAAATTGATGAATTAATAAAGATTGATTAGCTTTCATTTGAGATGTTGTTGGAGGGAAAGCATTTTACAAACATTTCTTGTCCTTAGAAATGTTTCTGTATATATTATTGGGGTTTAAATCAAAAGACTAAAGAAAAGAAACGGCTATTAGATGTATAAAACTATCACAGTTTTAGGTATATGAGTATACCTAAATTTGATAAATATATGAGCTTTGTGGGCCTATTGTCATACTTCCTGGATATCATTGTAAAGAGGGATTCTGGGATTTCTACAGCTAATCCCATTTTAAGAATCATAGGTATGTTAATCATCACGACACATGCCTTCTCCTGCCCCATGGCACATGCCTTTAATTGTAACATGAAGGCCGGCTTGTTGGGGTATCTGTCCCGCCCAGTACCCCACAGCCAGCAAGCCCAAAGAAAATCACTCACAAGACTTCATAAGATTATAAACTGATTGGCCCTTAGCTCTGGCTACTTATTAGCTCTTATAACATATATTACCCCATTATCCTTATCTATGTTAGCCACACGGCTCAGTACCTTTTTCAGCTGGGCAGGTTACATGCTGTCTCTTCGGTGGTCTGCACAGGAATAGCGGAGGGAGCTTCTGCTTCCAGAATACTCCCAGTCTCTTTGCTCCACCCCTACTTCCTGTCTGGCTTTCCTGCCTATACCTCCTGCCTGGCCAATCAGCGTTTTATTAAAATACATGATTGACAGAATACAGACAATTCTCCCACACCATTTCCCTCTTTTTTTTTTAAACAAAGGAAAATACCCATAGTCCATTTGTTGAGAATGTGGGCGTAGTATTTCAGGCTACTTCCTGCTGGTTGGGGGCGCTGATAGTCTTATGGGGACCTAAAGAAAACTTAGAGTTATAACCAAGTCATTACTGGAGTATCCTGTGAGTCTCGATCATCTCAGGCGGCAGTCTTGAATCTGTTCTGGATGTAGAATTCTGCCTTCTGGGCCATCTGTTCCTATCGGAGATTTCTCAGGTGGCCTTCCTTTATCGAACCTGATTTTTCTTAACTCAGAATGAATCCACAGCCTCTCATTTTCTGTGGAAACAAAAGCAAAATCTCTTCTCCAAAGTATCATACCTTTTGACTTCAGTTTTGAAGTCAAGGTATTTTCAAAATACCTATCTTGGGTTAGTTCAGCAGCATTTATAAACAAAACTCTTTTAGCAACTGTTGCTCCTTCTTCAGCACTCAAACAATTCAAAGAGAGCATAATAACATACAGTATCAAGATTCTCCATGTATTTTTCATCTTTATGTGGCTTTATTTTAACCTCTATTTCTCTTATTTTTACTTTTACTTTTTGAGACAGGTTCTCTGTATATCTTTGTCCTGGAATAACTCTGTAGACCAGGCTGTCCTTGAACTCACAGAGATCTGCCTGTCTCTACCTCCTCAGTGCTGGGATTAAAGGCATGTGCTACCACACCTTGAACTCACAGAGATCTGTCTCTGCCTCCCAGGCATAGGGATTAAAGGCATGTACTACCACACCTTGAGGTCACAGAGGTCAATCTGCCTCTGCCCCTTGAAGTCACAGAGGTCAATCTACCTCTGCCTCTGTTGTGTTGGGATTAAAGGTGTGTACCACCACACCCAACTACTCCCCTTTTTCTTTTTTCTTTTTAATGACTTTAGCCTTTAGCCTGTATATATTTTTAACACACTGTAAACTATTTAGAGGTCAAAGAGACAGCATGTCACCTGCCCAGCTGAAAAAGGTACTGAGCCATGTGGCTAACATAGATAAGGATAATGGGGTAATATATGTTATAAGAGCTAATAAGTAGCCAGAGCTAAGGGTCAATCAGTTTATAATCTTATGAAGTCTTGTGAGTGATTTTCTTTGGGCTTGCCGGTTGTGGGGTACTGGGCGGGACAGATACCCCAACAAACCGGCCCCTCATGCTACATTTAATTACAACACCCAGGAGGTGGAGGCAGGTGAAACTCTGAGTTAGAGGCTGGCCAGGACTACATATTGAGACCGTGTCTCTAAGAAGAAAAGTACGTCACAAATATAACTGAGTGTGGTGGGCCATGCCTCTCTTTCTAGAACTAGGGAGGCAGAGGCCATCATGAGCTGGATAGTTGGGACTACATAACTGCCACCCTGCTTTCAAACATGACAACAGCAAAACTCAAATTGTGGAAGATTCTTGAGAAAGGTTGTTTAGTAAATCCATAGTGACAAATCAATCCTGTGAAGAATCCATTGCTCCGATAATCCAGTCAAAAGCAATGACAGCGACTGGGAGCAGGTCTGCTGGCGCTTTATTTAGCTGAGGAACAAAGATCTGCTGCACAGATTTTCATCTTGATCTGGTTCTCTGCCTAAATGGAGGAGAAAGTTCTCATTTCATGCAATTATAGGTCTTTATTGCCTTTCATTATAGAATGTTTTCCTTAAGAAGCACATTTTTTTTATAGAAAGAGTAATTTTCTAGAGTGATTTAAAAAATTGTAGCACCTCTTTCTCTCAAAATTGGATTTGAAAAAAATCCAAGAACGGTTTCAAATTCAGCTCCTGCTCTGGAAGACATTCAGTGTAGATCTGTCCGTTCCCACAAAGCAACAGGTAAGAGGCTCAATTCTGACTCTCATTATGTTGTTTTCATTGTCTGGTTTCAGTAATGGCTGAATTTTTAGATTAAAATTTCTTCTTCCAATCTGTATAATCTTTATTCCAACCTGGGTGAGCACTCAGCGCACCTATTCCCAAGGAAGCATGAAAGCGCCTTCTTCAATGTCACTGCTTCTGCTGCAGGTGACCTGGTTTGTGCCTTCCTTCTCCCCCATGCAGCAAATGGGAGCCGCAGCAGCTTTGCACAATCCACATGAATGCCTTTGCTTCTGCCTATAGTGCAGGCCACACGTCTGGACCAGTGCCTCCTTCCTGGGCTGCTCTGGAGAGGCACATTGTACACTAAGCAAAGATCTTCCCATGAACTTCTGTGTTTCCGGCTCCTTTGTCCCTGTCACCGTCGGGGTGCCCTGCAGAGAGTCGTGCCCTTCAAGAAGGGACTTGAAACTTCCCTCTGCCTGCAGACAGGATTGGAAGAATATGCAAGTCGGAGTAGTGGACTGTATAGGATGCAGTTGAGAAAACCTCAGGTGACTCAGAAACAGGAAATGCAAACTGCAAAGGCTTTGGGGTAGAAAGAGGATTTTCCCAGAAGAGACCCCCCAATCTGTGTCTTCTCACATACTAAAATGAGCATGCAGCCCTCTGTGGTGACAGCAACAGCAATCTGCAGGACACTCAGTCCACAGCACATGAAAACTATACATTTTTTTCTCTGGGGACAGACATTTCTGTGAGTTTGGGACTCAAGCTACATTACTACTGTGTGATCAGGGTCTGAGACAGAGTAGAGAAGCCCAAATGATGCAATGATCCACATGACCTCAGTGTGTAAGACCAAGACTTTGAACAAGAGGAGAATGAGGAGATGACGGTTCCCATGGAGACCAGTCGGGAATAGAGGAGCAGGGCACAATGAAGGCTCTGGACAAAGGAAAAAATCAAAAGTAGACCTGGAAAAACAGAGAATCTCTCTAATCATATCTGATTAATGATTTTTATCAATTCCCAGCAAGGAAGCCTTGAAAGTTAATAGGAAAACAATCCACAGGATACACAGCTTGTGGTTTTAATCCGTGTGTGTGTGTGTGCATGTGTGTGCATTTAAAATATATCTGTCCTTGAAGGACTTGAATTGCCTCACGTAACTCTCCCTTCTTTATGTGTTCTTGTCACCCTTATCAAACACATATCAAATAGAGGACATCTCAGTCTGCAGAGTCCCGAAGGCATGATCCCTACAATCCCACTATAGGGAAATTACTGAGTCATCCATCTTGATGTGTCCTTCCAACTCTGGACTCCTAGGTGCTCTCTTTGGAATGAGGTGCTATGTGGCTTCCTGTCCTAGTCTCTGCCTTGGTCCTGGGTAATAGAATGTAGGGCAGTGATGTGTTTACTACCCTAGCTCATTCATTACAGAACTAAGTAAAGAAGTTCAACTATAAACACATTTGAGATGTGTCCTCTCCACACTGCTAGCCGATGGAAAGAGATGAAATGCTGTGTACAGCCTGGGTGAGACTCTGGTAAAGTCGAAAAAGCAAATCCCAAAAGCTTGCCCAGCCCATGATTCCATTTACATCCCACTCTTGAAGTGACAAAATGACAGAGATTTGCATTGTGGTGTTTGGGGTTTTGAAATGGAGAGGGCAGAGGGCAAGGGACTCTGACTGTGTGAGAGCAGATGAAAGATCTCAGGAAACAGAACAGTGCTGTACCAGCCTGATGGGGTGAATGTTCAGGCTATGACTTTGGTCTATAAGTTTTCAGGGTGTTACTTGGAGGAGGAGGGTGCTTATGATTGCACAGGATCTCTATATTATGTTCATCTATTATAACTTCAAAATGTTCCCTCTTAGAAAGGTTTGTTCTCCAAGACAAGGTTTGGAAACTCCTTTTTAAATTACAAATTCCTCCTGAGCTGTCTGTCTGAAGTGGGGCTGAGGAGTCTGCTTTTTCTGTTAGAATCCAAGTGAAGGTAATTGCAGGTGACCTTTTGTGCAGCATTGCAGGAAAGGCCACCACTGCAGGAAAGTGCAGCAATGCAGGGAAGCTCACCACTGCAGGAAAGTGCAGCATAGCTTAGGAAAAAGAAACTGTCTTATAGAAGGGTCAGCAAAATACACTGAAAAGGAAGAGGCATGGGTTTCTGGGTATTACAGGAATCTTTAGGCCCTTAGGATTCCTGTATCTTTATGGGGGGCATCCTATGCTAGCCACACATGTGACTCTAAACAATATGTTCATCCCCCCAATATATTTACAGCAGAAAAAAAGTGGTTTTGAAGTCAATTTTAAGAAATTGTAGAGTTTTTTATTCCTGATATGGAGTCTGATAAAGATCTGGAGCTCATTATGTAGCTGAGGATGATCTAAAACTGTACCTCTACAGATGTGTGGTCTGACAGATGTGTGCCATCATACCTGGTTTATAACAAACCAGGGGATCAAACATAGGGTTAAGTGTGCTAGGCAAGCACTCTGTCAGCTGAACCACACCCCAAACCCATGCAATTCCTCTGAAGAGACCATTAAAGGATTCAAGACAGGAGCCCCTGTGAAGTCAATTGAACTGTGTATCTGTGGCTGGTGATATTATGTTGGCTTTCCCTACAAGGACAACTTTGATCCAACTCAGAGGTGGCTCTGCAGTTCTCTCACCTTGTTCTTAACATCGCTATTGGCAAAGTGACCTTTTGATGGTTATTCTAGCTGGCCTGGGTTAGTGAAATCTCAAAGACCATCTGACTGTCCCCTCTAGGGGTTTGCTGGCAGGCAAAGATTAGATTAAGTGTTGTCTTCTCTTTTCTCATTGATAAACATGCTAAGAAGCATTGAGGAACAAGAGAACTAAAAAGTGGCGGTGGGTGGGGGATATAATTGTCAGTAGAACACAAGAGAATGTTCTCAATTCTGATTTTGAAAGTCTAAATATTCTGCACAAATTCCTTCTTCTCCCTCTACTGCATCGCCACAGGAGGCAAACTCCGTACATATCACCTGAAAGATAATACACGCTCTATCAATATTCTGTATCATCATTCGGATTCACTGTGCCTCAGTCTACCTGTTTATAGTCACTTGTCTTGTTATAGGTGGAGAGGGTCTGTAGTCGCTCCAGAATTCGGCTCTACCTCTTCTTTTTCATGTCAACATTCATTTGTGCTTAGATAACTATGGGCAGCACTTCAGGTCTGGGATAATTGACAGGAAAGAGAGGAGAGTAACAAGACTAAAGAATGTTCTTTGGGGCACTTTGGAGTCTTGTAGCATGAGGGCCAGCTTGTTGGGGTTTCCGTCCCGCCCGGTACCCCAACAGCCGGCAAATCCCAAAGAGAAATTACACACAGGACTCCATAAGGTTATAAACTGATTGGCTCATTAGGTCAGGCTTCTTGTTAACTCTTATAACTTATATTAACCCATTATTCTCATCTATGTTAGCCATAATGGCTCCGTACCTTTCTCAGCTGGGCAAGTTACATGCTGCCTCTTCAGTGATCTGCGCAGGAGAGGCTGAGGGAGCTCTGCTTCCAGAATACTCCCAGTCTCTTTGCTCCACCCCTACTTCCTGTCTGGCTTTCCCGCCTATACTGCCTGCCTGGCCAATCAGCGTTTTATTAAAATACATGATTGACAGAATACAGATAATTCTCCCGCACCATTTCCCTCTTTTTTTTTTTTTTTAAACAAAGGCAAATACCCATAGTCCATTTGTTGGGAATGTGGGCGTAGTATTTCAGGCTACTTCCTGCTGGTTGGGGGCGCTGATAATCTTATGGGGACCTAAAGAAAATTTAGAGTTATAATCAAGTCCTGACTGAAGTATCCTGTGAGTCTTCATCATCTTAGGCAGCAGTCTTGAATCTGTTCTGGATATATAACTCAGACATCTGGGCCATCTGTTCCTGTCGGAGATTTCTCAGGTGGCCTCCCTTGGTCATACTGGATTTTTCTTAACTCAGAATGAATCCACAACCTCTCATTTTCTGTGGAAACAAAAGCAAAATCTCTTCTCCAAAGTAACAAACCTTTTGACTTTAGTTTTGAAGCCAAGGTATTTTCAAAATACCTATCTTGGGTTAGTTCAGCAGCATTTATAAACAACAGTCCTTTAGCAGCTGTTGCTCCTTCCTCAGCATTCAAACAATTTAAAGAGAGAATAATAGCATACAGTATCAAGATTCTCTGTTTATTTTCCATCTTTATTTTAACCTCTATTTCTTTTATTTTTACTTTTATTTTTTGAGACTGGTTCTCTGTATATCTTTGTCCTGGAATAACTCTGTAGACCAGGCTGTCCTTGAACTCAGAGATCCCACTGTCTCAGCCTCCCCAGCACTGGGATTAAAGGTGTGTGCTACCACACCTTGAACTCACAGAGATCTGTCTCTGCCTCCCAGGCATTGGGATTAAATGTGTGTACTACCACACCTTGAGGTTACAGAGGTCAATCTACCTCTACCCCTTGAAGTCACAGAGGTCAATATGCCTCTGCCTCCCAGGCATTGGGATTAAAGGTGTGTACCACCACACCCAACTACTCTCTTTCTTCCTTTTTTTTTTTTACATTAAGAACTTTAACTTTTAGCCTGCATATATTTTTAACACACTGTAAAATATTTAGAGGTTTTCTTCCTCTTTGAATCTCTCTTTACTGTATATCTCTCTTTTTCTGACCACATGAGCCTTTAATTTACTAAGCAATATGGAGAGCAGTGGCTTTGACGGCTAGATCCAACCCACTCCCCAGCTCTCCAGTCTCATGGCTGAGATACCAGCCAGAGCTGTGTTCATTGCCACAACTCTATGGCGTTTCAAGGTCCTTGCCAGCAAGCAAGCTGCAGCATTCTGCTCACAGACCACACTCAGTCAGACTGCCTGCCTGAAAGAGTCAGAGATTACCCTGTCAGGACAGCCCAGAAAGCCGGCATTGTAAAACAGCGCAGCTTTTTTCCTGCTACAGCTTAAAACCAAAAAGCATGCGTTCAGCTTTTCATCAACACTGTTTAAGTGCTTCGCGGCAGGACCTCTTAAAAGAGCTGCAAGGTTTTGCAGCTAAAGCTGAGTCAGGAAGCGTCTCTTAGATGAGAGCATTTGCTTGCCTCTAGCAAACAGAGCAGACCCGAGAAATTGCTGCTACCAACAAACCATGCATAATGCTGTTATTTTGTTCTAGAATTACTTCTCAAGCTGTCTCAGGCTTTATGTGGATACAGTTGTCCACACGTTGGCGCCATTTGTAGCATGAGGGCCAGCTTGTTGGGGTTTCCGTCCCGCCCGGTACCCCAACAGCCGGCAAATCCCAAAGAGAAATTACACACAGGACTCCATAAGGTTATAAACTGATTGGCTCATTAGGTCAGGCTTCTTGTTAACTCTTATAACTTATATTAACCCATTATTCTCATCTATGTTAGCCATAATGGCTCCGTACCTTTCTCAGCTGGGCAAGTTACATGCTGCCTCTTCAGTGATCTGCGCAGGAGAGGCTGAGGGAGCTCTGCTTCCAGAATACTCCCAGTCTCTTTGCTCCACCCCTACTTCCTGTCTGGCTTTCCCGCCTATACTGCCTGCCTGGCCAATCAGCGTTTTATTAAAATACATGATTGACAGAATACAGATAATTCTCCCGCACCAGAGTCTATAGTTAAAAACAAAACATGACATAACAGTAAGTTTTACAGTGTAACGTGTGTGAGGTTAGAGTATGCCACCTGCTCAGGGCATCAATTGGCTCACCTGTGCATCTTCTCCCATTAAAGGACTAGGGCTGCAGCATTTAGCAAATGAAAACCATGTTTTAATATTAGTTCCAGCCCATGTAATATTTTGGAGCTACTAATACTAAAACACCTGTTGTTTTTCTGAAATTCACATTTAACCAATGTTCTGTATTTTGTGTGACATCTCTAAGAATAATGTGTGGTAATGGTATTCATTTTCTGTGTGTGCATTTTATGCACCACCAGGTCCTTTATTTTGATCATAATGCAAGTAGCAGCTAAAGGCATTTATTACTAATGATGATTTTGCATCTGGGCGGTGAAAATTTTCCAACACTAAGTAGCCACAAAAAAAATGGTAGCAAAGGTAAGATCCAAATCCACTATTTCATGCTGCTTGTTCCACAGATGAAAGCCCTTTCAACCTGGAACATTCCTAAATACTTATGGTCCTCCATTCATTACCTCTAGCCTGAGTCTGTCAAGGAGCTGTGATGGAAGTATGGGGATCAAAAAGCACCAGGAAGTGTTGAAAATAGCCTTCACCCACTTTTCTACATCCAGAATATTGGTTTCTAGGGTTTCAAGAGCAAAGGCAGTAGGGGTTGTGTAATAGCACCACCCTTGCTAGATGGGAGATTTATTGACTTAAATTGGTCTTAAAGGAACCCTAGTCACCTTCTGAACATTCTTTCAAGTGATTAGGATACTCTAAGTACCACAACCATTGCCTATGACAAGTGACAACTAAATAAAAGTGCTCCATAGATTTTTCTACAGATCCTCCCTACCAACTTACAAATAAATAAAATAATATAGGGGCCTGGAGACGTAGCTCCGTTGTCAGGGTGCTCGACTAGCATGCGTGAAACTGTGGGTTCAGTTCCCAGCACTGCATAAGCTGAGTGTGGTGGTCCACACCTGTTACCCTAACACTCAAGAGGTAGAGGCAGGAGGGTCAGAAGGCCAAGGCCATCCTTGGCTACCTTGGGATTCTTAGGTCAGACTAGTATACACAGCACTAATGAATAAATGTGATGTGGGAGGTGACGTATGCTGTGAATATGTTTTAATGCCATTGGTTAATAAAGAAGCTGATTTCGGCCAATGATTTAATAGAGTAAAGCCAGGCTGAAAGAGATAATATATATTTATCTCTTTCAGATATATATATATATGTATATATATATATACATATATATATATATATATATATATATATATATATATATATATATATATATATGGAGAGAGAGAGAGAGAGAGAGAGAGAGAGAGAGAGAGAGAGAGAATAGGCAGAGTCAGGGAGAAACCATGCAGGTGCTGCCAGGGACAGATGCCTGCACTAAAGCCCATTGAAACTTTGCTGATAGGCCACGATCTTGTGGTGATGCACAGATTAATGGAGATGGGTTAGTTTAGGATATAAAAGTAAACCAGAAATATGCTTAAGCTATTGGCCAAAAGGTATTACAAATAATATAGTTTCTGAGTGATTATTTCATGGTCTCGGTAGCCAGGAATGAACAAGCAGCCTCTGCCTAAATAAATAAATGAATATTAGGATACAGCTAAATTATTTGTGATATGAATCCGTCAAGGATTACTGTATCAATTAATGCGTAATCAAAGAATTAAAGATTTGTCACTTGTATTGGGTTAATAAAATACTTATTGGCCAGTAGCCAGGCAGGAAATATAGGCAGGGCAACCAGAATAGGAAAATTCTGGGAAGAGGAAAGGCTCAGTCTGTAGTGGTCACCCAGACACAGAGGAAGCAAGATAAGAATGCCTCACTGATAAAAGGTACCAAGTCATGTGACTAACATAGACAAGGATTATGGGCTAAGATGTAAGAGTTAATGAGAAGCCTGAGCTAATAGGCCAATCAGTTTGTAATTAATGTAGGCCTCTATGTGTTTCTTTGGGATTGAACAGCTGTGGGACTGGGTGGGACAGAAGCCTCTGTCAATAGAGTATGATCAGAATTTTATTCATGCATGCAAGCATGCATTCTAGACTCCATTCTATGCACCTTCCAAGTAACTTGTTTAATTCTCAGCTACCCTATAAGGGATCTAAACAATGTCTATTCTTCTTTTAAGGTCCCAAGGACAAACAAACATTTGATCCCACAGAAGGTCCCCTGTGAAATGAATGAGTTTATTGGGCTTACTTACAGATCATGGATGAGGTATTCTTAGTGGGGGTATTCGTGATTCAAAACAGTGTACTGGAAAGTCTTTACCCCACACAAATGACAACTTTCCCATAGCCACACAAATGGAACCGTCCTCCCATACTCCTTACTCTAGCCTCTCCCTGAGATCCCTAGGTCGCTTGCAGTTGTACAAAATTGCATACAACTGATAGAGAGGAGTAGCTGGATGCTAGGTGAGGATCTCGTAAGCCTCACCCCTCCTGCAGCCAGCAAGCCCAGCTGGGGTGATCTTTTGCAAGAAGGTACAGCTGAACTCCTGAAGATGGCCATTCTCCAGTTCAGAGGCTAGTGCTGTACAGTGTCCCCCAAGGAGACTTTGCAGATGTAACTAAGCATAAAGGCTGCAGAATAGGGGTTTATTCTGTTGGAGTTGATTTACTCTAAGCACAGGAGACCTAGACAGGGGCAAGGTTCTCATAGACTGGAGAAGAAGAGAAGTAGTGGGAGGTGAAGGCAGGGATAGAAGCAGTAAGTCGGGGGAGGCTCCATGGGCTCAGTGGTTTGAAGATGCAGGTTGTGCAAGTGGCCTTTAGTTGCTGGGACTGGGTCGGGTGGAAATGGGAATGCGGTGTGAGACAAGCAACCTGAGTAAGAAAACACCCCTGACAACTGGAGGCAGTTTCTTCTCCTGATGAGAACATGGTCTCAACCTCCAGAGTCAAGTAAGCTCATGTGAAATTCTGGCCCATGCAATGTGGGGCCGTATGTTTGCATGGTTTTGAGCTAGTCGGTATGCACTGATTTTTATAGTGACAGTGGGAAATGAATGTGGGTGATGTCATTTTGCATTTCAAGATGGCAGCCATAGGATCCTTTGTAGGCAGAGTTTTTCTGCCTTACCAGTCAGTTCCCAAATAACCACACAGAAACTTAATATAAATGCTTGACTTTTTAATAACAATGGCAACAACAGGTCTTCACAGTGTACCAGAAGATTATTCCACAACAGCACTTATTTAAGTGACACATTTCTGCTGTAATTGGGTTATGCTACACAGATGAGAGGCTCAGTGTATCATCCTTCGAATATCAAACCCCACCCAATTCTGTGATTCAGTTTCTACTCCATTAATTTAGCTGGGAGGGGAATGTGGTTTTGAGATATAATGTACCTCAGATTGGTAAACTGTCCTATGTTACTGAAGTGAGTTGAAAGTGGACTCCAGAGTGTGAAAGGCCCTCTTGTCCCAGACTCCATCATGCTGAATTCCCGTGTTCTCATGATGTCTTGTCTGGATGGGTTGTCCCCAACCCTGTAACATGGAGAAGGAAGAACAATAAAATACCCCAGGAGAACAACTAAAAATAAATACCAGGTTTTGTAATGAGGTTAGTATTTTTTAATCCCATAATATAAAAGTGGCAATAGTGGAAGAGAGAAGAAGGAAGCTTGTCCACGCAAAGGACAGAGGACCCTCTGCCCCGACCTTGTCCTTGGTGCAGAACTCCAGCAACTGCAGTCGGTTTCTGCTGGGCAACTCAGAGTGCCTGATGGATGTCACCTTCCTACTGTTGTTTGTTCTTTCGCTTGGAAGCTTTGCCCAAGGGGACACTCTGTTCTGTCTAGGACTCTGAACTGGGAACTACAACTGTTTGCCTCACAAGGCTTTCCCCGGCCCATCTTCTGCATGTTTATGTGTCCCTGATTTTATGAGGCTACCTTCTATTTGCTCTCTCAATTGGGCTATTATGGTCACCTCTATGGGATGTTTTGAGCACCTGAGTTGTCTGCTGTTTCTATCTGCAACTTGGTCGTCATTCGCTTGTTTGTTTTTACTTTTGCTTACCATAGAATTGGTAAATCCATTCATTAAAAATGGAAAGCACCGCTGTCGGAAGTCATTGTCCAGACTTTACCAAACAGGGGGACACAATAGAATAGAAGAGGAAGACACACCAGCCATTTCTGGGGCTGCTTCTGGAATCCACAGCACTTGCTCCGCTGTTCTCCAGTTTTATCTACAGCTATAGTCCGTCGCATAAGGACAGAGGTCACAGAGAGAGCAGGGCAGGCTGCAGACTTGAGAGAAAGGTGGAGGTCAGACTGGAGTAGGTCGGCTACCTACACATACTCAACTGGAGAGGGCACGCATGTGCACAGGCTGAGCCCAAGCCAAACCAAGAGAGGGGATGAGGTGATGCGAAGCCGAGGAGAAAGCGGGAAAGGGAAACCACATTGCAGCAACCCCAGGCATAGGGTCAAATGCTGGAGACTGCTTTGTCCTGTGATGAGCCTCTTAAGAGTATTAAATATAATTGGAAGGTATCTATCACTGACGATGGCTCAAATTCTGATTCTAATATAGTTTTTATATAATGAGTGACCTTGAGTTTCCAATGAGGCATAGTTCTTTT